>NC_133516.1:104210000-104510000 GCF_049354715.1 Callithrix jacchus | reverse complement strand
CTCAGATTGCAGGAATAGTTACACGTTTCTGCTGAGTAGGAGAATCTGCCAGAGGAAAATAGTGAAAGTCCTGATCATCACTGGGTCAGACTAGGGTGGGGACAACTCAGCAGCAGGCCAGAGTCCACTGTAGGCCAGTATGTGTGAAGCCGCATTCCGTCTCAGCTCCCGCTCCCACTCCCGCTCCTGCTCCTGCCACAGGTCTTTCTTGAACTCTGTATTTTGTCTGAATCAGGAATCGGTAAACCAGAGATTCTCTTTAGTCTGGAAAAGCAGCATAGACTTGGCAGGTTCTTGTTAAATTTATCCAAGTTCTATTTAAGCTCACTAATCCTTGTAAGGATTACAGAGCTTAGAAGGATAAATTCTTTTTTTAAAAAATTATTATTATTATTTTTGAGATGGAGTCTTGCTCTGTCACCCAGGCTGGAGTGCAGTGGCGCGATCTTGGCTCACTGCAACCTCTGCCTCTGTGGTTGAAGTGATCCTTCCACCTCAGCCTCTTGAGTAACTGGGATCACAGGCATGTGCCACTATGCCCAGCTAATTTGTGTGTGTGTGTGTTTTTAGTAGAGACAGGGTTTCACCGTGTTGGCCAGGCTGGTCTCATACTCTTGACCTCAAGTGATTTGCCCACCTCAGCCTTCCAAAGTGCTGGGATTATAGGCATGAGTTACTACACTCGGCCAGAAGGAAAAATTCTTTAGGAAACAGTCTCTAAAACTATCTACATGCTTCTGATCCAGCTAAAATGCTTCATAGATTCAAGCCCATTTGCTGGGATTAGTGAGGTGAGGGATAGCCAGGGAAGGTGAACTCTGTATGTGCTGATAAGGACTGGCCCTAGAAGTGGGACATGTGCCGAGAGTGCCATCCTTTAAAAATTCCAACCCCAACATTACTCAAATTCAGGTAGTACTAAATTTCTTCATGTATTTTTCCTTTCACAACTAATTATAGACAGCAATGACACTGAAGAAAAGTCAGCTTCAATTGTAACATATTAAACAACAACTGCATGCTAGGCATTCTGCTTAAAGCTTCCATCTGTAACTGCTTTCCTTGTGACATCCATGGGTTCTGCTCCTCCAACCCTCTCTTGCCTAAGTTCAGGCAATTCCACCAATGCCTGGACTACTTGCATTGCTTCAAAAGTTGCCAACCTCTTCTAGCAGTTTTCAAAAGTATGATTCACTATCCACCTTCATCACAATCACCAGGAGTCCTTGTTAAAATTACAATCCTTGGATCCAGGTCAATTGACTCAGAATCACTGGTGGTAAGGCCCAGGAATCTGCATTTTAAAAGTTTGCTGAGTAGTTGTTATGCACTCTAACGACAGAGAGCTACTGTCCCAGAGGAGAAAATCCAAATCCTTGTCATAGCATACAAGATCATCTATGGCATTATTTAACTTACCTATTAACTCTTCCTCCATACATTATGCTCCAGGCCTCTGTTTTCAGTCTCTGGAGATGTGCCCTTTCTTCTTAGAATGCTATCCCCATAAGTACTCCTTATTGTCTATGCAGGCTATCTTTACCTTACTTGTGCACTCAGCATTTTCGCATTCTTCTGTAATAATGCTAATCACCTTCCATTGCAACCAATTGTTTACATATCTGTCTTTCCCCTAGATATGAATAACCCTACAATAGGGACTGAGTTTTGGTCATCTTTTATGTCCTTTCAGCCTGGCACAGTTCCTAGCATACAACCAGCATTTAGTAAAGATTTGGTAATTATTATACGTCTCCCCTAAGAAGGGTATCATAAGAAAACGACAGAAATAAGGTATAGTTAAGGTGAGTGATTCTGGGACTGTGTAGAAAACCCACCATGAAACCTTCACAATTTCCTTCGATCTTGGGAACCCGCAACACAGTCTAATGTAATTTGAGAAAACATATTCGTTTAGAACATATATTTATTTTCTATATTTGGTTTTGCGTGCATTAGATCTTTTAAATAAAACATATTTGTAAGGCATTTAAAATATAACTATTCTTTTCAAGAAGTCAATAGGGGCTAAAAATCTCTTGGTTGTGCTTTAGATAAACCCGGAGATAGATGCCAGCAGAAGCTAAATTGCTTTTACCCCAAGAACATTCCCAAGACTACTGAGCAGTCCATGGCAGGTAATTTCAGTTATGATAACCTTAACCTCCAGCTTGCGACTTACTTCCTTTTGATTTGAAATAGAATAAGTTTAAATTACTTTGCAATTTATCTGCTTACTCCTCTTGTACTCTATGAGTGGGTCATTTTCCTATCTACTACCCTACTGTGGGAGGAGTGACCTGATTGAATTTATAGGTGGGACTACCCTGGCCATTCCTGATCTCACTTGTTCTCTAGAAAGAGCAACTTGTCTTATTTAATAGTGTGTTCTGTCCAAGTGATTTGGTGTCCTACAGATTGACTCCATCAAACCTTAAAGTTATTTAAAATATATTTGAAAAATATATTCAGAAATATTTAGTGACTACACATGGTTTACATATACCGTTTGAATTCATCTTGGTATTAGAAATCTAATTTCAGGTGCCAAACTACATTTCTAGCCCTCTCTTTCCCTCTTATCCTCTACTCAGCCTTCTGCTCTAGATCAAACCTAAGAGCAAATCGGAATCACCTGAGCAACATTTGAAAATATAGATTCCTGGACCTCATTCCTAAACACATGAGTCATTATCTTGGAGTAGAAAGGGATGTCTGAACTTTTTTCCAATTTATTTAGAGTCCCTATTCATTGAGATGAAAAAGATGACAACCCAATAGAAAAATGGGCAAAGAACACTAAAAAGGAAATATAAATGCCACCTAAACACGAAAAGGTGTTCAATCATATGCATAAAAAGAGAAACACAAACCAACACTACCCTATTCTGATACAATTTTTCACATATTACATTAGTCAAGAGTATCCAAAGGTTTGATCACATACATTAATTGGAGAGATTTGGGGAAATAAACACTTTTAAACATTGCTGGTGGCATTGCAACATTCAACTTGCATGGAGAGAAATCAGGAAATATCCACTCAAACTACATTTTCCGTTTGGTCTAACAATCCTGCTTTTTAGATGTATACACAATTTCACAATTAATAGTAACCTTGTTCATATATCACTCTATCTATGTGTGATATATGTATAAGAACAAAATATTGAAAATAGTCCAAGTGTCCACAGACAAAATGTTTAAACTATGATAGAATATCACAAGTTTTTTATAAGAAATGGGGAAGATTGCTATATACTCATAAAAAAAGATCTCCCAGAAATATTTTAAGTGAAAAAAGCAAGGTGTGGAATGATATACATAAAATATATGCTATGTTTTGTATAAAAAGAAAAAATGTATAGTTATGTATTTGTATTTGTCTTAAAAAGCACTAAATGAATAAATAAGGAATTATAAGATTACCTGTGGGGGCAGAGAATAGCGGGGTAAAAGGGTCAAGAATGCATACAAGACTTGTCTGTGCATACCTTTTTATATAGTTTTGACTTTGGAAATTAAAAAAAAATTATTTCTTTGAAAAATTAAAAACAAAAATGCCTTGACTGAGTCATCACCTTATCAAAGAAAAAGGCTACTCATTTTTCAAGGCCCTTGCATTAAATCAACCTACTTTTCAAAATTCTCTGATATTTTCAATACCTTATCTGATGACTACAATTGGAAGAGCAAATCTGTCCACTACGTTCTTCAAACACTTGTTGTGTAGTTTGACATAGCAGGCACTTCCCCCTTTGGAATGTCAGGGATTAGTCTTGACACTGACATGATTGATGTTGGATGCAGCAAGGTCAGTGGACTGAGAAGACTGAGCAGCTTAGGATACAAGCTCTCTGTTCTCCAGGTCACAGAACAATTGATAAGTAAAGATTAAATAAGTGGGGGGTGGGGGGGGGACACACAGCCAGTGTGTGGAAGTCTGAGCACTCATCCAGCCTCTCCCCCCAGCTCAGTGTTGCAGGGTATAGAGAAGGCAGCTGCCAGGCACTGTCACTACTGATGAAAGGAGGAGTTGGGGGCAACTGCCCCAGAGGCAAAGCAGTATCTTTGAATTGTGAATCCTGATGACTCTGAGACTTCTCCAGAAAGAAAAATTCTCTTCAGTAGGATCAAAGACAGAAAGGGTATTTTAGGCTGATTTGTATACTATCATTCTCATTTAAATTTATCTATCTATCTGTCTATCTATCTATCTATCTATCTATCTATCTATCTATCTATCAGTCATCTATCTATCATCTATCTATTTTGAGACAGAATCTCACTCTGTCACCCAGGTTACAGTGCACTGGCAGGATCTCAGCTCACTGCAACCTTTGCCTCCCAGGTCCAAGCAATTCTCCTGCCTCAACCCCCCCAAGTAGCTGGAATTACAGGCATGCACCACCACTCCCAGCTAAGTTTTGTACTTTTAGTAGAGATGGGATTTCACCACATTGGCCAGGCTGGTCTTAAACCCCTAGCCTCAAGTGATCTGCCCACCTTGGCCTCCCAAAGTGTTGGGATTACAGGCGTGAGCCACTGTGCCGGCCTATCATTCTTACTTTAGAAATTCACGTATGAAGTCCTTAGATAGTAAGAAATCAACATTTTCTCTCTCCTTGTTGCCATATTCCACCTCTATGAACTTTGCCACCTCTCTTGATTACCCTCAAATTCTTCTTTCTTTAAAAGAAGCTATCAAAAATCTTCCCTTGCCCTATTAAATGTCCTGTGTATTCTAGCTCTTAAAATCTGGTGATAAAATGCCAGCGCTAAAATATTTTTCATCTCTAAATACTGCAAGGAAGAAACATGCTGGCTGTATGTTTCCCCCGACTTCTTTTTGCATTCTGCAGTGAAGTGCCTTTAGCCAGCAACTTCTTCCCATCTGACAAACTTTGTAATCCATTCACTTAACATACACACCCAACATTCCTGTCCTTGACTGACATTGTAAATACCACTAACAAGAAAGAATGACTTTATGTGTTAGGCCATTTTAAACCCCACATGCGATATATTCTGTGCTGATAAAACCAGATAGGCATTGGAGTTGGCTCAAGCATAAATAACTTCCCTTAGATGAAAGCCTAAAGTCTTACTTAAGGTAAGTTTCTTGGTGTTTGTAGGTTCATCGGTGGTGTCCACATACGTTTAGCAAGATGGACCAGCTGGTGAGTACAGCCCACACTGTAGCTGGAAGCACGCCACTGCTTTCAAGGGCCAGAAAAGTCTGGAATAGTAGGCAGGGCTTGATTTATTTTTAAGGAAAAGTAAGGCCATCTGATAGATTTCCAACTGAAAATCAGTCAAGGCTGGAGTTTGGTTCACTGAGCCTGTGGCTCATGCCAATTCTTATTTTCCCATGGCTGACTCCCAGTCTTGGCTGAAAGTGCTACAGCCTTTCCCATAAGGGTAACCTGGGACATGACACAGGGAGAGAGAGGCCTTCCGGGAATTAGATGAGAAACAAAATAAAAGATCCCCCTACCCAAAATCAGGTCCAGGCTGCCATTCAGTGAGAAAAATGCCCAAATCATAATACCTGATTTCCAAAAAGGCAGAAAAAAAACCCTCAGCCCTTCTACAGTTCATATTCAATCCAGATGTCTAGAAAACAGCGGGATTATGCTAAAAATTTGCCAAGGCAGTACCAGATGCCTATAATGGGACCATGTAGAATTTAAGGTGGAAGATATAATGATTTTTCCAAACCCCTCTGAAATGAGGAATGAGAACACTTTGTGAAAGCATTGGTAGGTAACACACTTGACACTGGGAACACCTGGTTTGTGAGGGCTTTCATCACCAGCCAGCACCGTTTCTGTGATGCACTGAATACTTGCTTCCTTTCTGGACATCTGGAGTGCAATTAAGCTCACTGCCCTCACGCTATTATTTGAAAAATCCAGGAAACAAGTGGTTGAATCCTAGTTAACCAGTAAATATGTGGCTTTGTAGTATTAGTCTCTTGGGCTTCAGTTTTATCACCAAGAATAATAATGAAGCCTGATGTGGTTGAGCTGTTGTGAGGGTTCATGTGTCAACATTGTGTAATCAGCACAAAGCAATTATAAGTATTTTGGTTATAGGTGCTCTAGTGACAAGTGTTACCTGATCATTGATGTCCACATGACTACCAGATGAAATGGTGATGTGGAGGATGACCACCTAACAGTGCCTATTACCTGACCGGTACTTCTGTACACTATCTTCTTTAATCCTGTGAAACAGGTATGACTGACTTCCAAACAAAGACATAGGAGTAGCTTGCCCCAGGTCACGCGAGTAAATTGTGACCCTGGATTTAAATCTGTCTATCTCCAGAATTTATTTTGTTTCTTTTGTTTGTATGATCATTATTGTTGTTGTTTTGGTTAAGAAAATTCCTTTTTGCTTTTTCTCCCCCTAAATATACATATAGTGCAGGGTAAATATCCAAAAATGAATCATCAATCCAAATAATTTATGATGGGACATTGGAAAGGATAAAACATTGGAAAGGGTGGGACATTGGAAAGGGTGGGACATTGGAAAGAGTGGGACATTGGAAAGGGTGCCATCTCGGAGGAAGATGGGCCATTCAAAGCACAGAAGGTGTAACTGATACTTTACCTGGAATCAGCTCTAGATATCTGCTATATAACATTATACCTATAGTTATCAATACTGTATTGTGCACTTAAAATATATTAAGAGATAAGATTTCACATTAGCTATACTTACCTCAATAAAAAAATATGATTTAGAAAGCTAGACCATATTCACATCAAGTTGACATTATCATGACGTAATCTAACTGATATGTGTTCAATTATACCACGATCATATGTCAGAAAAATCTGTGAGATAATATATTACATATATTGAAGTTAAATGTTAACATATAATTAGTTATATATTATTAAATATATTTTTATAATCTTTCAAGTGAGGTATGTTTTATGGAACTATGCAGAATATGAAAACAATGGAATATAAAGAATTACTCTAAGGGATTTTTTTTTCCTAGATAAAACATGAACAACAACAACAAAACAGTAGAAAATTCATATGAGAAAAAAAGCTTTTTAAAAAATAAAGATGCAATATTTATAGATGCAATAATTATAAAAGAAGCAGGTGGGTCAGATTTGGGGCTTCTGACTATGAGCCTTAACTAAACACAGTAAATCTTGCAATATTCCCATGAGAACTGCAATGAGTTAGATCTCAGCTGCCCAACACTGGGCTGTATGCCTCATGAATCTCAGATGCACCATTAATATGTAAAATTGTGAAAACCCTAAATTGAGCCAAATTTTTCTGCTCTCCAAAAGGACTTGAGTGCAGTTCAGTCCATATTTTCAGTGACTTTTCATTTATCTTAAGAGCTTCTCTCAGCTCTGGTTAATTCCTTCCTCAGGCTTGCCAGAGTCAAGTACTTCCAAGAGTCTGGCAGGTCCCATCTGTGATGAGCCACCTGCAGCACAGAGTCTGCAGGAAGATCAGATGGGGCTGCTCACAGGCAAGAAGAAAATGTCTGACTGCCTCTGATTCTCTCCCACACTCTATCACTTTTCCCGTTTTCTTCCACCTTACTGACTTGCAGACAATAGAGTGTTTGCATATTTTCCTTTTAAAGTGTTGAAAACTTAAACCGGAACCATCCTGGAATAGCTATTTAAATAAGCAGGCAAACTGACCTGTGTTACCACAACCAGAGAGCCCTCTGAACATCTGCATTTTCTTTTGGGTCCTTGGGTCCCCCATGTACCTCTCCTATAAATTTTGTCCCACCTTAGATATGAGAAAAACAATAATATATGAAAATGTTTAAGAGAACCTAGCTGAAAATGGTCGATTTTCATGGTGCTGTTGTTGACAGGGCCGAAGATGGTGATCACAGAGATTTTCCTCGTGGCCATCTTGCAGAAACTTTCCAGATATTCATCACGTTGTTGCACATACATATTATTCTCAGCCTTGGGAGCAGTGATCAGCTGGAGGTGGGTGAAGACAAACAAATTAGTGATAGTTTCACACTGGGGCAAAACCCAAAGAGATGATTTGGAAGAGAGGCCTGGCAGTGACTGCATCTAAGCTGCAGATACTCTGCTGAACAGTTAGCATAATTAGGGCCCAAAAGGGCCATTTGGAAAGGCCTCCTTTTGTCTCCAAGACAGCTTAGAGTTTTCTACTCACTTCCATTATTTACCTTCATTGCTAGTCTCCATGTGTCTTGGTTTTCTCATTCGTGAATCCTGCACAGGAATACTTATTTTGCAAGGTTGTTGTGAACATTACACAAATACTTGGCATGCAATAATTGTTCAATAAATGTTATCTTTCTTCCTCAGTTTTGATCTTCATTATTCTCATTGGCTGATTAAATATTGGTTGATTCAGTGGTTGCCACTGTTACTCACATTTCACAGAGCTAAGAGAGTTTCATAGTCAGGCCCTGGGCACTATGAAACATTCTGAGATTTAGAACTTTTAGGAAACCTTGTAGAAAGGTTTTATGATGACTTTTAGGCCAGTGTTTTGTCACACAGAATATATTCATTGTCACACTAGGCCTGCACAGAGTTAGTGGTGTTTGTCTTTTGATACTGCAGTTTTCCAACAGGATGTTTTTTACTTCTCTGTAGTTCAGACCTGGTATTTTTCACCTAGCCCTCTGTCTTTCATCCTCACTCTGTGACCCCTGTCTTCTGGGAAAAAAAAGAAGACAGATAAAGCAATCAAAAGAAATACTTTAGTCATCAGCGATCTGAGGAAATGCAATTTATTTTGGATACAGTGAGAATAACCCTATTTTTAAGAGGTTCTCTTGAATCTTTTCTCTGAGAATGTCTCACTGTTTTTATCTAACCTCATACAAAAGTTTCTCTACTCTCCTGATTATTTTAGTTACCCTTCTCTGAGCCTTCTCTAATTTTACCAGGTCTTCTTGAGCCGAACCTAGAACTGTTCCACACTCCACAAGCTAGTGGGTACAGGGCTGCTCCACACTCCACAAGCTAGTGGGTGCAGGGCTGCTCACCTTGGAGGTGAGAGGATGTGAAATTTTATTCTGGTGATGACCAGGTCTCTGTTGGACCCTCGATCCCAGATAGTTCACAGGCTGATATCTGCTGTGAACACTATTTGGCCTTTGCTGCGTCATCACTAAGCTCGGAGGCAAAACTCCATAAATTATTTCTCTGTAAACAACTTCTTGCATTTGACTAAATGCAAATTTATCTGCCAGTTTTCTTGCATTTGACTAAATTCAAATTTATCTACCAATTTTCTATTTATCCACCTAAGCTTATAACCTATTTCTGAAGTTCATGACTGTTAGCCTGGCATTTTTCAGAGGGCAAGTCACCAGGCTGTGTACCTCTTCCAAATATTTTATCAAAAATGGTTAATAAATCTGGTCTTAGCTTGATCCTGCAGTTTATTTTTCTGCATCAGAAATGTCTGTATCACTGCCTGCAGGCTTTCCCTTCTAAGCACTCTCTCCACGTGACAAAATACTCTCCCTCAAGGAAATTAAAGTGCTCAATCGCCTTTGAATGGAACATTAACAAAGGTTTTTCTGGGATGAAGTTTTTGTTTTGTTTTGTTTTCCAGATTATAATTAATTTTAAATAGACATGCTCTAGTTTATTTCTCATGTGTTTCTATGCCTGTTCATATGGACATTCTGGGTAGGAAATGTTTGTTTTAGGAACATAATTTCCCATGGGGAAAAATAAAATTTCTCCACATTTTTCATTGATTCACATTTAGCCTTAAAACAAGATTTAAGGCAGCTATAAAAAGATGTGGTGATGGTGTTTTTCATTGCTTGGTTTGTTTTTAATTAGTTTTATGGCATCTGAAAATATTTTTTCAGATTTTGATGGGAGCCCAGATTCCTAAGTTTTATTTTAAGTCCGTATATTTTAGGTATTTTTTTTCTGACTGTTCTGTGCTCAAAAATACACTGTTCTGCAAGAAATAAAATGAATGTTTAAGTAAAAACACAAAATGGTAAAAAACAAAGGTAACAGAAAGGGACTTAATGTTAATGGTTTTGGATTCCCTGTTCTAAATTAAGGATAACCCCATATTTAGAATTTATTTAGAGGAGTTTCTAAGGCAAAGCTGCTGAGATGTCAGATGACAGAAAATTACCTGTTTCTGTAGCTTCAGATTCAGACATAGATTCCATTTCATTCATCTCATACTTTGCCTTACAATCCACAGACAGAGCATGCTATGATAGGGTTTGAAGAGTCCTCAGCCCTCCTCTAGTCTTCTCCCCCTGTGTATATTAGGAATTTCGGACACTATGTAATCACATAGAACCTTATCCTCCCCTGTGTGATAGGTTCTCCCACATAGCTCTATACATAGTGGCATGAGGCCATGGATGCCCAGTGGGAATCTCAAATAAATAAGAGCCTCTGATGTTTATTTTCACTTCAGACCTTTTGCCCAAGAATGCCCTTAACCACCAGGAAGGTGATGCTCATTCTGCAGGACTCACTTTCTAACTTCCGGCCCTCCACGTTCTGGCCCCGGGCTCTCTGTTGGTAATGTCCTCTTTTACCTCCCTTACCTGACCTCTTTACTCCCTAGAGCCAGACCAGTCTAAATTAGCAAATGAAAGGAATCTTGGACAGAGAGACACAGAGAAAGAATAATTGCAGTCAAAGTCAGGGCGCTGTCATTTCAGTCCTAGTTCAACCCCGGGCATGCTTGTAGCCTGAATAAACCACTTAATCTTCTGAACCTCAGCTTTGTCATTGTTAAAATGAAACAGCTTTCCTGCCAACCTCATCATGTTGGGAGAACTGAGCAAAAGTAAATATATCTGTATATCTTTATAGGTACATAAAATATACTTATTACAGATTTATTTATTCCTAATAAGTAAAAACTGTGTCCCGCAAGCACCTGCAGGTATGTCGCCTCTGAACAGTTCACCCACAATCCTTCCTCTGTCTTTGCCCTTGCCACCCTCCTACCTTGGAAGCTCCCTTCCTTCCCTAAATCTGAATCTTACTTTCAATGCATCATCTTCCTTAAAGTCTTTTCTAGCATGCAGGGATCACTTCCTCCTTTTAATTATTCTTCTTATTGTCTGCCCCACCACTTGGAATTTAAATATTTCCTTCATTTACCATATAACGGTCACACCTCCCCAGGCAGAATGTAAGCTCCGCAGACTGTATTACTGAACTGCAGTTAGTAGAGGCACAAATGCTGGCCAACACTCCTCAGGTTACATAGATCACCCCAGTCAGAGGAGAGGAGAGGGACTCAGGAACAAAGGGTCCCCGTGGTTACGAATGTCTAGATGCAGGCTACAACTTTACCAGTTGGTAAAGACACTTTTCCTTGCATTTAATCTGGTCCTCAAGTTTGCAACAGAGAAAATAGAGAAGGCTGACCATCTGAACCCATTTCGGGGACTCTTTCCCTGTGTTTTGACATCTCCATCCCGCTCACTTTCTAGTTGGGCAGTATTTCA
Source organism: Callithrix jacchus (assembly GCF_049354715.1). NCBI lineage: Eukaryota > Metazoa > Chordata > Mammalia > Primates > Cebidae > Callithrix > Callithrix jacchus. The sequence goes on along the minus strand of NC_133516.1, from coordinate 104,498,503 downwards.
GACAGTGTTTAAAATGGAAACGATTTCCAGTCCCCTCTTCCTAAAAAGAGCATCTTAGAACTCCTCAGTAAACATTATTTTCTGTCACTTGGCCTCTTTCCAGTTGATGGCAATAAATCAGGGCATGTATCATGAATTTAAAACTGTGTTGTATTTCTTTTTCATGCTTCTGTTCCAACTGGTGTGTTGGCTCAATGAGCCTCAGAGGATAAGGAAGCCTGTTTGCATAAGTAAAAAGAGCAAACAGCAATGGAAAAAAGCTAGAGGGAAGATATTTTAAATCTCAGATTATTCAAAATACTGTGTTAGGCTCAAAACACTAGATTTTTTTTTACAGGATTCTGAAAAATAACTTTCAAGCTAGTAGTCTGCCTTAATGCAACAGGAAACCTCAAATCCTTTTCTAAAATTAAACCAAGTAAGTAGATTGTTGCCCCAATACAGAGCTGTCTGAAGTAAGGTTGCCCCAATACAGAGATGTTGAAGTAAGGTTAACCCACTTGATTTACAGGAGATTCAGTCACCAAAGAATGCTTAAACTTGCACTTGGATTCATGCAGTTCAGCATTTGAGGTCCTTTGTTAACTGACAAGTGAATAGATCTCAGAGCGCAGAATGATGGCTTGTGAGCTCTTCCCCATAGTCCAATGTTTTGGTGATAAGCAGCTTACCTATACCTCACTATCATCAGCCCCAAACTGACACCAAGCGGGTTGAAGGATTAGGTTAACTGGAATCCAATCTATTATTTTTGACTGAATGTCTGAAAAGCCAGAGAACTGAGTGCAGAGACCTCGCCATGTATTAAAGGCAGAAACTCTGCATTTGTGCTTAGCAATCCCTTGCTACTTATCTGGGTGACTGACTCAAAGTTGAAAATAAATTTTTAAATTTTTTTTAATTCATATTTATGAATTTTGAAAATTCGCATTTATTAACTAGCAAGATCATTCCTCAGTTTCCCCTTTACTTTATGGCATATTCCACAGGGAGCTCATACCCACAAGAATTCATAAAGGGAGATTGGCCTGAATTTGAACTTTCAACTCAAACAGACCTGAGTTCTAAATCTGACTTCACCACATATTAGCTATATATTTTGGGTAACTTCAGCTTCTGTTTTCTCATGTGTAGAAAGGAGTTAATAAATCATTCCTTGAGGGATTGTTGTGAGAATTAAACCACAGTCTCGGCAAAGTACCTTGCAGGCCATGCCCTTCTTTGTTGATAGGTTTAGAGGCAGGAGGTTTGAAAGAGTGAACACTAGTCTAAAAATAGGACACTTGGCTCCACCGGTAGCTCCTGTGAAGGCCTCTGGGAAGCCATGCATCCAACTGTGGCCTACACCATTGCTGCCAGTGTTTCTCTAAGTAATTGTTAAGTAGCAGTTATGCGATGTGTCCACATCTAAAGAATGGTATACGTAAAGACAAAGCACCAAGGATTTACAATAAATGGTAGTTAGGTACCAGGTTACTGAAAAGCTGAAAAAGTCCTGCACGATTTCTTGGAATGTAAACCTTCTTTCAGTTAGAGCTTACTGATTAAGGCCAGTTGGGGGTAGCTGTTCTCAGCCATACTTAAACAGCTTAAGAGTGCTAAACTTTAATGAATAGTAGTTGAATCACTGAGCTTCCTGAGTAACATCAGCCAAGTGTGATGGGAAAACTGAGTGGAAAAGGAGAAATGGCACCAACAATGTTTTTCACCCATTGGTCTCCTCTCTGGTGAAAGATTCTTTTTTCTCCATCTTTTGTTTTTGTATCTTGTTTATTTCATCTGATCTTTTCTAATCCATTCTTACTTTAGACATCATTAGCTCTTCAGAAGACACATTTCTGATACGATCATCAGCGGGACGCACATAGGATCAAAGCCTGAAAAGCCTTGTGTTAGTGTTTTCTTTCTAATAACAAACCTGGTTCTCTCACTAGCCCAAAGAACCAACACTGCCAGGAGCAATTCCAGCTGGTTTCTGTTTTGCCTCACATGACATCAGCAGAAACTGTCACTTGAGTTTCATTTGCTAGAAATTTATAACCAGGGATACTGTTAAAAGTGGAAAGGGCCCAGCTGGGCTTTCAGATCCCTGACTAAGGGAGTGGTGAGAAGCAGGGAGAAATGAAAAGCATGACTCATATCAGGGATACACTATGAAAACCCCTTTCTTTTGATTCACAAGCTAGCAGCAATGGGAAATATTTGCCAGATGGGTGCACAATTACAATCCTGACATTTTACCCACGACTTTTTTTTTAAACCTGATCATGAGGAACACTTTGCCTGCCCTGTTGGCTAAATGAACAGAGTTCGGTGATGTACTTTGGTGGCCTGGACAAAGTTGTAGGTACTCAGCATTGGAGCAACCCACTAACACTTTCCCATGCTCCAAAAAGAGCAGTTTGCCCCCCCACAGGCTCCCTAACAGACATTGAAGTATCAGGTAGAGTTTTACTCTGAAATCTGATTTCTTTTTTGTTCTAATGGGAACATTCCCATTTAAATTTATGTACTCCGAGAATATCCAGGCAGCTGTTAAACTACTCTAACAGCCTATCACCTAATAACCTACGTTTATATAGATACTTTAAGGCTGTGGTTAGATATTGCACCAATATACATGAAATACATAACAAAACACACACAGGCACACACACAAATCCTTAGAATCAACCAGAGCTAGGTTTTGCTCTAATACGTACACCCACTATCTATGTTAACAGCTAAGAGAATTTGGGAGATGCCCCACTCATGATAAACATCACAAGGAACTTTACTCTTAGTAATATTTCAAATGCACATTTAAACTTTCTGAAATCACTTACTTATAAATGGGCACCAGAGTCACTGTGCCCTGATCATTAACCCAAATTTAGTCTAGCTTGGAAAACCTACACGATCTTCTAAGAAATGCCTTGAGAAAAGAGTGTCTGTCTTTTTTGGTTGGGGGAATGCAGGCTGTGCAGTCACCTTGTGGGGTGGGTTCATTCGGATGAGTGCTGCCCTCAATGGCATGAGTTGATTCTCTCACCCAGGCATCTGAGAAAATCATTCTGACTCACATTACCCAACATCAATTTACTGATCTTTTACTTAGAATTAATGGTAACAATATCCTTTTCCTCCTTGACAGCTGGATTGCAAAGCTAGCCTTGAGAAACCAGGGATAGAAATTTTAGAGGGGCATTAAAAGAGGGAAAGAGAAGACATGAAGAGGAGAAGGAGTCATTTACACATCACTGATAAAAACTGCCCATATATGTAGGATGGGCTCATTCCTGCCCAAAGCCCTCATTTAATGGTGGCACGTGATGGTCAAAAGAGAGGGTTGCTGAGTTAAATCTGTGACTTATTTAACACGAGTGGCACTCAGAACCGCAGACCAAGGGCAAGTAGGGATGGCTTGTCTCCTTTTTGACACACAGGTGCACAGGCACATGCACATACTCATTTTACAGTGAGCCAGAGAAACTAACATCTAGATTTCAAATTCAGGTGTATCTCTAGAGTACTGGAAATGAAAGCAATCAACCCAGTTCCCCACATTCCACTCTGGCTCTTCCTAGCAGTTGGATAGGGATGGAAGAGGTAGCTTTTAAGGGGAGAAGATTTCTGCCAGCTAATTTTAGAAGGACCCATGAGGGTCACACCAACAAGGACTCTTCCCTACTGTCAGTCATACGCACTACGCACCCAGGCTGTGTCACTTCCTTCACTGAGCGCCCCGATGTTGGTACAGATGTACTTAGAGAAAGAGGGGACCTCTGCTCTTGTCTTATAGACATGACTTTAGTTCCTAAGTCAGGCAAAGAAATGCTTTTGCTAGGATGTGACTGAAGTCAGTGTACTCTCTTTTAGGAATTTCATCATTCTTTTCATCCTTTGGACTTGGTAAAAGGGACCTGTGTCCAGAAATATCCCTTGGAAGAGAGTGGTAGAAATGAAGGAAGAAGTTGACTACAGGTGCTCCCCTGGACTCATGTCTAGGGCCCCCCAACCACTGACTCTGTACCACAGGGCCATGAGTTGTGTGAGCAGAACTTCATAGGGCACTAAACCAGAAGGAGCTACTGGCCTGCTGCCCTCTTTTGCCAGACTTCTGATCTTCTTAACACAGTACAGGTTCAGCCACAGTCTGGCATCTAGCAACATGATTTTTACAAAACCAGCCAGCCAGACTAACATGCCCTGTCTCAGCCCATAGAACAATGCCAAGGAAAAAGTTACTTACAAGGAGCCTTCGCTTGCCGTCAAAGGACCCCAGCAGGTCGGCCGCTGACTTCCTGGGACTCTGTGTGAAGTGCTTGGTGGTGGGTTTCTGATAGCCATCCTGTTCTGTCTTACTTCCTTTTTTCTTCTTGCTCTTCTCTTTCTCTTGCTTGCTCTTTTTCTCAGACTTCTTCATTTGCTTTTCACTCTTAAGTAACTTGTCTGGGTTCTCATTCTTCATCTTTTTTTTCTTCTCCTTCTCGGGTTTCTCAAGCTTTTCATGCTTTTTAGACTCCTTTGCTTTTTTAAGGGGAACGTTCCCCACCTGCAGCTCCACCTCCAGCTGAGAGGCAGTAGGCCGGCTGAGGTCATACTTATCCTCGTACTCATTACTAAGAATTTTGTCCTGGGCCTTCTTTTTAGGAGGTTTCTCCTTTGCTGGCTTGGGAGGACCTGGCACCACATTTGGGTCTCGGTGGCCATGTTCCCGCCTGTCCATGCGGTTGTCTCGGAAACGGCCTGGGCCAGCAGCCCTTGTGCTGGGCTCTGAGACGGTGGTGGGAGGGGCATCTGTGAAGCTCTCCAAGCTGGTGGCCTTGCTGGGCCTCCTGGTGGTCTGTGGCCTCTCCCTGTGCTGATCCTTCCGGGGTGGAGGGTAAAGATTCTCTGAGACTGAGGGTCCCCTGGCAGTGATCACTTCAGTGGTTGTGGGGGGCCGGTGGGAGGGTGAGGGGGTCCAGGGCCTCTGCGTGGTGGGAACGGCAGTGGTAGTCACAGGTCTTGCAGCAACTGTTACCACCCGGGATGTGTACCAAGTTGCTGCTGTGGCTGGAGCAGGAGGAAGGGTGGTAGCCCTGGGGACTGAGGGAGGGGAGAGCAACGCCACGGTCGTGGTGGCCAGTTTTCTCAGGATCTTCACCCGACTCTCTCTGGTTGGTGGGACCTGTGCTCTCCTTAGGTCCTCTTTCCTCTTCTCACTGCCCAGGCTCTGCTTTCCTGCTCCACCATCATTCCCCTCCTCCACCACCTGGCCCTCTACACCAGCTGCCTTACATTTCTGGACAAAGCCCTTCTGCCTGATCTTCTCGATCTTGCGGATGGGACCCTGGTCAATGATCTCGTACATGGCTTCCAGCCTGACGGGGTAAGGGTAGCGCTCCTCCACCTGCAGTGTCTTTTTCAGCAGCACCATGCCAAACTTGCCCTTCTCCAGCTTCAGAAAGCTCATCAGCTTAGGGATGAGGCTAGGGTCCAGGGGCTGCTCCAGGATCTGGCCCTCGCTGGTGATCCTTCTCACCTTGCCTCCTTCCTCACCTGCCTCGTGGAAGAGCACAATCTGCTGGATGTGCCTCTCTGCCAGCTCGCAGTACACATCGTCCTTCAGCAGGCTCATCATGAGGCGGTAGTAGCCTTCTGAGGCATGAGGGGCTGAGATGACCCATACTCTGCTCTTCCCTGCAAAGCTGGCGAGGATGTTGGGAGAGCTGGACCCCGAAGGAAAACGCAACATTTTTGACCGAGCTGAAGACCCCTCATCTCTGATCATCTCACGAGGAGAGCTCCTGGCTGCTGGTCTTTGTTCAGGTCTCATGGGGGCCCCATTGATGTCCAAGCGGGCTGGCAGCTCTGTTGGGCGAGCTAGTCTCAACACTGGAACACTCCTCCTTCTCTGGAGAGGCTGAAGGTTTGGTTCTTCCATAGTGGATCTCTCGATTCCACGAGACCTCCCAGTGTGCCTCAGAAACCGAGCTGGCCTACTGCTGTCCCGGGAAACCAAAGGCACTTTCCGCCCTCCATGGCTGTTTCTAATCGTGGCATGGGGGTGGGGTTCTGAGACGCACACTAGCCACAGAGCCAACAGCATGGTGAAATGGGGTCCCATTCTCCATGTCATTGTGTGATCCACTTTGCGATGCTCTGAGGTCATAAGACAAAGGGGAAGGGGAAATAAAGACAGAAAATCATTTAACTGGAAACAGAAAATCATTTAACTGGTGGTTTTCTTTTTCTCCATCCCAGCCAAGGGGAGGGGGAAAGGGTGGTTAGAGAAGAAGGAGGGAGGTCAGGAGATGGAAAATGGGATGAGATCCTGTTACTTTCAAGCCCCTATAATTTGTCAGTGTTTAGCAGAGACAGTTACATTAAGCAAGAAATCCAATTCAGTTCCCCAGGCAGCAGGCTTGCACTGTTTCAACTAAATGCTGTGGATGTTCCAAATAAAATGCAAACTAGCATATTAATTGTGACAACATTCACATTTCATCTCTTCGAATAAGCAACAAAGAAACAAGTAAACAGACCAAAGGCAGAAAGGATTACACACTTACATGGTGGCTCATAGAGATGGAATGCAGAGAGTTGCAAAAGAAATCAGAAGTTTGGTTCCCAGGAGTTTCCTAGATGAACTACTTTTCCTCCCAGCCCTCTCTCTCTTTTCCGAGGGTGAGCAATACAAAAGGGGTGTGCTGCAGCTCCAGCTTTCAGAGCACCGCCACAGATCCACAGCCTGCCCTGATCTGAGAGCTGAGCCGATTCCTTTTCTTTCTGGCTGTGTCTTTTTACCTTCTGGACAAGTAGGATGAGGTGAAAGGAGCTGTCCTTCTAAGTCTTTGTATCTCCATTTGTCTGCAGTTTCTCCTTGGTCTCGTGTGTCTGTGTGTGCCAGTCCCTTGTGCCGACACAGGACGCCCCTTAAAGTCCAGTCCTGGCGATTTCTGAGTCTCACTCTTTCCCTCTTCTTATCTCCCTTTCCCCCACAGTCTGGCTTAGGCTCTTTGTTTCCGGGCGTAAAAGCACTGGGATTAATATGTTTTCCAGGCTGAGGGAAAACACAGGAATGTGATGTTGAAAAAGGACTTTTTTTTTCTTTTCCTATGCTTCTCTCCTCCCTTTATTTCTCCCTACCTTTTTCCTCCTCTTTTTCTTCTGCTTTTTCTTCTTTCTCTTCCTGGATTCAGCCCCAGAAATGTTAGGACTACATCAGTTTTGCTCCAAACCAAACTCAAACAACAGCAGCCACTGGAAATCAAGGAAACTTCACTAAGAATTTAACAGATCAGCAAAACACCGCCTCCTTCCCATTTCAGCACGTTCAGAGTGGACTCAGTGAGGAGGGAGTGGGGCTGTTCTTTGGGGTGGGGGAACATTTTGAAACTCCACACATCATCATAAATCACTTTAGAATAAGATGACTGGGGACTTAACCCCTTCCAAACCAAGTCATTGAGGTACCCTCTCTTCCAGTCTGTTCTTACACTGCACTTTGGAAGGAGGAAATTCTCAGATTTCTGCATCAGGCCGCAGGCTTTTTTTAGAGACAGATACTTATTTCGGTCAGGGTGCTTGGCTGTGCAGACACAGACAGTATATATGTATTTATAGTCCCATGTGTGTATTTGTATATCTTTCTCCCTGCTTTGTGCTTTTAGTTGGAGGTTGGAAAAGCCCATGGAAAACATGACTAGCTTGTTTTTATTTTATGCTAATTGGGGATCATATTACTGTATTCTTGGTCCTAGTTTCTCTTTGGCATGTAAAGAAGCTGGTAAAAGATTGGAAATGCAGGCAATGGCTGCAAGTGGAGATTGCAGTTGACTGTTACATCAGGGAATGGGCATTATCATCTCTAGCTTCAAAGCTCTGGCTGCAGATGGTAGACTAAGGGCCTCCTTGGAGGTCTCGAGTCATTGATTGTGTGTGTGTGTGTGTGTATGTGTGTGTGTGTGCACATGTGCACACATAAGCACACATGTGTGTGTGTGTGTGTGTAGTGCAGTACTTTCCTCTGCAGAGGCTTTAGATGTCTGAAGGACTTTAGGTAATCCATAGACATAGCCTTACCAGGTTCCTAAAGAGAGAGTGAGGCAACTTTGGGCTTCCACCTCCTGGGTCTCCCATGAGGATTCAGTGAAGAAGGAAGGGGCCTCAGGTTACGTGGATATTTCTTCTGACCATGCTGGGCGGCTGACTTTCCAAGTCACTATTAACTGCCACCAACAGTGGCAAGCCAGGATCCTCAGAAACCTCCTTGCAAGCTCAGTCATGCAAATAGCATCCCTCACTGGATCAGACTTCACCCCTAGTTGTTACGCCCTGATCAGTCCCATCTTGCCCTGGTCACATTTGGCTTTTTTCACAGAAGCTACAAGCATGGGACTGAGAAAGTCCTTTATAGAGGTTAACTGTAGAGCTGCCAGCCTACACCTTGAAGTCCAAGGGGTACCAGGAAGGATGGCCGGCCCTGCTGAGGCATTCCCTCAGAACCTTGTGAAGACATTAACAAAAGAGGGCTTCGGGCAGAGACCCTCAGTCCACTGGAGTCATAGATTGCAGGCTTCATGGGATTCACCTGTTGGGTTGCTCAACCTAGCCCTGTGCTAAGGGGGAGGATCCTAGATGTTACTTCCTTCCTCATAATTTCCTAACGCATTCTACACTATTGGGCTTTCTCCCTTTCATCTTTTCATTTCCTTTTCTCTTCTCTCTGCTTATAACAACTACCATCCAGTGAGCATTTTCATGTGAAGCCTTGGGCTTACTATTTTCATGTATTCTTTTATTTAAACTTCACAGCACCCTCAGGAAGTAAATAGAATGATCCTCGTTTTATAGATGGGCAAAGTGAGGCTTGGTGAGTTTAAATAAATTGCCTACTGTCCACAAACGGTAAGTAGTAGCTCTGAAATTTGAACCCAGGTTTAGAACAGTCTACAAAGCGTGATGCTATCCTGACTCTCTCTTTCATTTCCTACCCATACCTTCAGTTTTCTCTTCCTTCAATTCCTTTTTGCACTTCCCATATTCATAGAAGTGTTTCATTTACTTGTTCAACCAGAGTACTTACACTTTTAGAGCCTTACTGTCTGGAATGATTGTGTAACTGTACTTTTTGCTTTTCTCAATAGGTCCTTAGAGCCCTTTATTATTTATCTTGAATAAGTCATGACTTACACAAACCTCTCCATGACGTGCACAACATTTGTCACCGGCGCACTGGTAAACTGAAATACAGCCACTTTAGCAACCTAGAGTTGACTCAGAGGAGCCAACCCAACCCTGAGTTGTGCCTGTCTTCCTAGGACCTCAGGCTGTCTTCCCTCTGTGAGCTTCAGTCACCAGATGGCGCACTCAACACATACAGCAGAGATGACCTAATACTCTACCACCTCCATTACTCCCCACCCCACACCAAACGCCTTCCCCCAGTCTGTTTTCACACACAGATACAGAAACACACACAGGCAAAGTGGGGCTTCTCATGCTTGTTCTCATCTCAGTGCCTAAACCCTTACCTGGGGCTTCAGAAAACCCCATGAAGAAGTCTGGGAGGCGTGTAACTAATAAGAGCAATGATAAATTCTCATTCATTCATTTCCGGGGAAGCCTATAATGATTTATGGCTTGTAATGATTCTCAATTCCAAGCCCGTTATTTAAGAGCTCTGTATTTTTTTAAGTCCCCCACTTAGATCCTTCTATTTTTCTGCAACATAGAAAGAAACAATTAACCAATTAGTGCAAGGGGTTAGAGGGCAGTGAGGTTGGTGATTTATGGAAGGACATTATGTTGAGTAAGAAAAAGGTAGAAGGAAGAAAAATTTAAAGTAGACTTTAGAAATGCTAATTTGGGGATTAGTTGACAGGAAACTAGCTGACATTGGTTTTATAGTAATTTGTGGGGAGGAAAAGAAAGAATATACAAACCAGAACTGCTTTGGAGAAACTAGGGTGGGGGTAGTTACTTGATGAAAGCTGGAGTGAATGTAAGAAGGCACCCAGAAAGGAGTGTGCTAACTGGTCAGGCTCATACTGATCCAAGACTTCAGCAGCCTGGGACCCAGGCTTAGGGGAACACGCTGTGGCAGGCATGCTAGAGAAACCCAGGGTTTCTGTCACATTCTGCTGGTTCTCTTGCATAAAGTAGCACTCAGAGATGTTACTGGACTGAATTCAAACATTGTCCTGTAACTCAAAAAAAAGCATTTGCTTAAGAGGAAACAAGAATAAAAAGAAAAGGAGAGGAAAACAACAGGCTCTTCCCGTGTGATTTTGGTGGGAAACCACCTCTCCTGCTCTGCGATCGTCAGAATCCCCAGCTGGAGAATTAGCAGAGCCATTTTACCACACCTGCGATCGTCAGAATCCCCAGCTGGAGAATTAGCAGAGCCATTTTACCACACCTTTGTGGCAGAGGCATGCAATACTCACACCACGGATGCTGCTATGTGTTTTCTTCTTTCAATTTGCAGAACTCCATCAAATATTCCATCTCAGGCTGCATTTATGTCCTTCAGAATGAAAACAGAATTCTCTTTCTCAGTATCCACAATGTCAGACAGACTAAAGGAATACGTTGCAAGGTCGGGGGAAACCTGAGGATGACGGTGAATGCAGGGTGCTGCTGCAGCCCAGCTGATAGAGTGAGCTGGAGGGCTCCCAGGTGCCAGTGGGACCTTGACCCTAGCCAGCGTACAGGTTCTTGACACCGTCAAAAGAAAGAATTCAAGGATATTCTAACCTGCCACGTCAAGTATCTCCTCAATTGTGATGACCATGCCTTTTGCTGGTGCTGCTGGGGACCTCAAGCCCCTTCAGTCCTCAGTTATGGCCATTATGGCATCGGGCGTCCTCCTCCCCCTTCAGAGCTGAGGGCAATCCCTTTTCTAATGGCCCTACTGCTTGCAGTGAGGACAGGGTCTGGGTAGGCTTATCTGGATAGGACAGCCGTTGCTTCAGTGTCCTGGCTTCCCACACTTGAAGCCAGCAGGCTTGCTGTTGGGGCTTTTTGGTCCGAGGTAAAGCATCTTCCTGGGTGACCCTGAGGTTTCAGGGCCTGCTTACAGTGACTGCTATCGTTTGGGCTGGCTATCTATCCCACTGCTTGCCATTCTGGGTCATTTCAGCCTTTTCAGCCCTGTCCTGATTCTTGAATACCCCAAAAGCCACATCAAACATTTCATGAATAGGTGTGTAGAGTCCCAACGCCGATTTCTGTAATGTTCTTATGTCATGTGCTGACTGGCTAATACAGTGTGTCTCTAGTAAAATTTGGCCAGCCTCAGCACTGGCATCCATGCTAGTATATGTACTCAGGTCCTTCACAAAGGCACCCATGGAACAAAGCTGAGTTTTCATCCTTTTCTTATTTCTCTTATTTTATCATAGTTCACAGGCTTAGTGGTATATGGTTTCATTCCCTCCACCAAACATGTCACCGTAGGATTTTTCTTAGATCAACCTGGCCCTGTTGATAGTTCCACTAAGGCTCATTGTTAGGCACAGGTGTGGCCCCCCACAGTGTATTGTTCAGGGTCCCCAGCAGACAAGTTTTCAGCATGAGCCTGGGCCTCTGCCCAGATATGCTGTTATTCCTCAGGGGTGCAACACGTGGACAAGATAATATGAATATCTCCCCAAGTTAATTCAAATGAGCCCAAAACTCCTCCATGAATTTAGTAGATCCTCTGAAAACTGGCCCAACCTCTGCCTGCATTTTGCTAGTTCACACATGGAAAAAGGTACATGTACCCAGATGATCCCGGCATCCCCTTTGGCCACCTCCCTAAGTGGGCATAACTTAGAACGGTCAGAAAGATAAGAGATGCTGTGGCAGGTGACCCCAGCAGGGCTCTGTTCCTTTGGCAGGGAAGGGCATATAGGTTGGTAAGGAGGCGGACTAGTGGGAGTCTGGGGGCTGGAGATGGTAGAACTAGCAGAAGACTGGAGAGTCGAAGGTGGATTTTGGTGAGATGGAGGAGCTGAGGGTGCTGGAACTGGGTCCAGGTTAAGAGGTTGGGGGAGGCTCTGAGGAGGTATATTTCCCTAAAGGGGATCACCCAGGATATCTGGTTCCTCATTTGGTTCCTCTAAAGGAATATGGGTGTAACAAAGGCAGCAATTCCCATGAAGGTGGAATTCTGATAAGAGCCATGAAGGCCTGTACATACAGTATTTCAGTCCATTTCTCCTGGTGTTTCCAAAAAATCTAATTATAAGATGGTGTTAAAATTCAGGGTCCTGTTCTCTGGCCATTGCAATTCATTTTCTAAAAGAGAGTTACTCATGGTTCTGACTTGTCTTGGGCGTGACGTGAAAGAGAGTAGAAGGGAGAAATAGCAGTTTGGTTCCCTCATGGAGGGACCATTCCTGGCATTTATGAAAAGCCAGGTGTAGGAGTGTAGCCCTTATGACTAGCCAGCTCCAAGGCCAGGCCAGGGAGACAGGCATCCCTGGACCCCTGTTGTTGCCCAGGTATCTGGCCCCCTGGGACTTTGTAAACGGGAAGCCCTTTTGAGGTCAAGTAAGATGAATTGCGGGCCTAATTTGAAAGCACAGAGCCTGTCAACATTCATTTGAATGTTTATCTACAAATAAAACTTGGGAGTAGAGATGATTCCGCGTGGCCAGTAAACAAGGACCTTGAAGGAACCACTTAAGAACCATAGGCCTGCATTTGGCATTGTAGAGTGTAGTATCTAAGAGGCCTATCTTTCTGTGTCCAAAAAGTTCACTAAGCTTTTGTGTGAAGTATGAGGAAGTAATGTGAGAAGAGAAAATCACAAAAGCAGAGTTTAAAGAAAAACAGGAAAGAGAAACCGGTTCCCAGCCACATACAACCAGACACCCACTGTCATGGCACTCACGGTATGGTTTAATGTGTTCATGAGTGTATGAGGTCCTAGGTGAAACCTAGGTCAAATCCAGCTCCACGTTGGGGCCAGGAGGTCTTAGCCAGCTTGGTCCATTGGTTTTTCAGGACTCTTGGTCCCTGGTGTTTCAGGATCTTACCCTGCTTATCTTTAACCAGGGTCAGTGTCTTGATGCAGCTGGTCTCCTGAGAAAACAAAAGACCCTTCCTAGGAAAAAGTCATAGAGCTCCTTGGAAGCCGTCTAGCCACAGCACGATATGGATTTTACTCTGCCATCCTCATTAGCCTCCTGGCAGGGAGGACTGGTGCCTCAGAACAATTCAATGTCAATCAAAACCTTTCCTCCTCCACTTGTGGTCACTCGGGGTAAACCGGATTTTCCAGCAATAAGTAGCAGATGCGCTACAGGTAAGGGGAGTTAGGCTGTGGTTATTTCCCAGGAACATGAGAGAACGTTGTAGTAACTCCCAAGAACAAGAAGACTCTGACTAAGGTCAGAGTGGGACTCACCAACTGCTAGTGATTCTAAAATAAAGATGGCAATGCTCCAGGCCAGATTGCCATGAGGATGACGCCTGAAGGCTGGGGGAGCTCCCTAAATGCTGGTGAGACCTCAACTCCAGCCAGTGTCTATGCTCTTGACACCACTGTGAGAATGAGTTCAAGGATGAGTTGGAAAATAGTAAAAGTAGGAGATTTCCTGCAAAGGAAAAAGTACACACTCAAGAAAAGAAGGTGTGGGTGTACTCAAGAGAGAGTCACACAGTGAGGTTTGGGGTTTCTATCTTTACCAGTTTCTTTAACCAAGGGGGTTAATATTCATGAAGATTCCTGAAAAAAGGTGGGGATTTTTTTGGAACTGTGGTGCCACCGATTTTTATACCAAGTATGGGTATTCCCGGAACTGTCATGGCACTCATTGGTGTGTGATTCAGCGTATTCATGAGCGTATAATGAGGTCCTAGGTGAAACCTAGGTCGAATCCAGCTCCATGTTGGGGCCATTCGGTTTTAGCCAGCCTGGTCCATTGGTTTTTCAGGATTCTTGGTCCCGAGTTTTTCAGGATCTTATTAGCCCATATCTTCAGAAGCGATTTCCTTTTGCTAGACATGTGAAACTGCTGCCTGGAATTTCACGTCTAGCAAATTTCCCCCAACTACCCTGTATTATTCCTTTCTCACAGGGAGGTTCTGAGAAAGGGTAACCCCCGAAAAAGAAACACTCAGTATGGTACATGAAATGTCAACCAAGTCACATGTTTAATCCAAAATCGGTAGAAATGTGTACTTAAAAATAAAAGTTACCTAATGGGATAATGGTCAACGCTTTCGAGACCAGTTGTTAATATTGTTTCTTTATGCATTGATTTTTAATTACTTAGGTGTGCTGAGGAAAACTTGTAGGCACTTATTTTCCCTGTAGAAGATTGCTTAATTAAGAAGATGTCCATCTCCTAGTTAGAGCACATTAAGGATCTTGCCCTAGCAGAAATTAAGGAGCTGCGTGAATGACCTAAAGATTCATTTTAAATCTCTAAAGTGAGTGATTTAAAGTTCAAATATTTATTGGTTGCTATTTTATGTAAAAGACGTGAACTTGTGGGCATACGAATTTGCTGCTTGGGAGATTAATGCTTGGGTTTGGAAGGGGTGGATTCAAAGTCTTTATCATTTGTTATTTAATGCATACAAAAGATGAATATCAATTGGATTTGAAGGAGAACATTCTGATTTTACCTCTCTCCATGCCCTTAGGTATGGCCAAGAATATAGAGATGATACAATTTTTTTCGTCTTTCTTTCAAATGTTTGGCAAAAGTGCAGACTTTGCACCAGAGTGGTAGAGAACCAAGCAGCCTCTCACCACTAGAAATTCAGCCCATTGGAAAAGATAAACATATCATACTCTCTGCAGCAGTGCTGCCAACCTTCTCTGCATGTAGAAGTTCGGTGCTGGCCGGGCGCGGTGGCTCAAGCCTGTAATCCCAGCACTTTGGGGGGCCGAGGCGGGTGGATCACAAGGTCAACAGATCGAGACCATCCTGGTCATCATGGTGAAACCCCGTCTCTACTAAAAATTACAAAAAATTAGCTGGGCACGGTGGCGAGTGCCTGTAATCCCAGCTACTCAGGAGGCTGAGGCAGGAGAATTGCCTGAACCCAGGAGGCGGAGGTTGTGGTGAGCCGAGATCGTGCCATTGCACTCCAGCCTGGGTAACAAGAGCGAAACTCCGTCTCAAAAAAAAAAAAAAAAGAAGTTCGGTGCTGACTACGGCTGCAGCCAGGATGCACAGAGTTCATTTCTGTTGGAGAACTTGCCTCTTCCATTCCTTCAGCAGGCTTTCCACAGAAAGAGGCTGGCCATGGCAGCAACCGTGTGTCACCTGGACCATCTCACTCGGTATGTCCTTTTGGCTCTAGAGTCCCCAAGAGTCCCAGACACTCTGTCTGGCAGAATGTGTTGTGTCTCGCTTTCTGGGCTCTGCACCTGTCCTGCCAGGATCGCCCTATTCTTCAATGCCAGGTTTTGATCCCATCACTCAGAATATCACCTTACATCACAAAGTGCAACTCATTCATTCCACAGATGTTTACTCAATGTGAGGCACTATTCTAGTTACTAGGGATACACCAGTCAGCATTCCCTGACCCCAGGCAGCTTACATTACAATGGTGGGACACAGACAGTAAAAAGAAAAACAAATATGCCTAAGCCTACCTACATACTTGAAAGATTTTTTTTTTTTAAAGGAAGGGGGTAAGAGGTGATGAAGGGGAAGAGACCATTTTAGATACCCTTATCCAAAGACAAGGCTTTGAAGGAGAATGGAAAGCAAGTCACTCAAGTATTGAGGGAGGGAAGAACGGGAGCTGCCAGTGCACAGGCACTGACCAAGGGCTGTTTCACAAGCAAGTCTCAGAAGAGCAGTGCTGGCCGATTTTAAGCAAGAATGTGGCAAAACCTGATATGTGATTTAAAAGGAACGCTAGGAATGCTGCCTGGAGCGTAGAGTGTGGCGGCAAGAATGACAACAGTTAACGGGCGAGGAAGACAATGTAGCTGGACAGGTGAAAGGGGCAGTCTGTTGAACTAGAATGCTAGTAGTAGGTAAGTGTAGAAAATTCACTCGATTTGGTCTATATTTTGAAGACAGAGCTGACAGGAACAGTTTGGGGCAGAGCGAATCAAACATTCTGATTGAAATTTCTGTAGGGCACTCTGACACAGATGCCAAGCAGGCAGTTAGATACATGGGTCTGGACTTCGAGGAGGTCTGAGGCTGCAATTACAGATTTGAGAGGCGATTTGAAGCAAGCTTGTCCAGCCTGTGGCCTATGGGTAGCATGCAGCCCAGGACGGCCTTCAATGAAGCCCAACACAATTTGTAAACTTTCTTAAAACATGATGAGATTTTATTATTTATTATTTATTTTTAGTTTATCAGCTCTCGTTAGTGTTAGTGTATTTTTTATGTGTAGCCCAAGACAATTCATCTTCCTCCAATGTGGCCCAGAGAACCCAAATATTGGACACCCTGGATTTAAAGCCTAAGGCTAGAAGAAATTACTTAGGGACTGGTAGAAGAAGAAAAGGAGTGAAGAACATGGAAGAGGAACAGCTAGTGTCATGGGAGAAAGGCAGGAGCAGGAGGTGTTTTTCAGTAGCCCGCAGCTGGGACCATGTGCCTTCTTTGGCCCTTTCTCCACAGGTCCTTGCTCCATGTGTCCACATTCAGCTTGTTCATCAGTGTCCAGGTCCTGCATCACCTCCTCTGCAGGGTTTCTCCAGATGCACCAACCCAGACGGCTCTCTCTTCTCTGAGATCAATTCTGTAGAGCATTACTCATCTGATGATCTTTGTGTACTTCACACATAGGTTCTTGTTCTTCTAAGCAGATCTTTAGCTTCTAAGAACATGGAGTAGTATTACAGTATGTTTCATCCTTCTTATCATTCTGATATATAGTAAAGGTGCAAAAATTATAAGTGTATGTCAGTCAAATACATTTAAAAACAAAGGCGGAAAACGCTAGAAGGCAACCCAACTATGAATTATCATATTAAAGAAGGAAAGAAACAAAGAAAAAAACTTGACACTGTTATTGAACCAGGGAGTCTCTTTAGCTCTATGTACTAAATAGTAAGAGTGGAAACAGAAGACATGGCACTGTAAATCATCAAAAGTAAATTTCTTTTTTTTTTTTTTGAGACAGATTCTCACTGTGTCACCCAGGCCAGAGTACAGTGGCGCTATTTCAGCTCAGTGAAACCTCTGCCTCCTGTTCAGGTGATTCTCCTGCCTCAGTCTCTCAAGTAGCTGGGATTACAGGTGTGTGCCACCATGCCTGGCTAAATTGTTTTTTGTATTTTTAGTAGAGATGGGGTTTTACCATGTTGGCCAGGCTGGTCTCGAACTTCTGACCTCAGGTAATCCACATGCCTCGGCCTCTCAAGGTGCTTGGATAACAGGTGTGAGCCACCGTGCCCGGCCTACATTCACACTGTTGTGCAACCATCTAACTATCCACCTCTATAATTTTTCCATTATCCCAAACAGAAACTTGGTACCCTGTAAACAATAACTTCCCGCTTTCCCTTTTCCTTAGTCTCCAGTAACCACTATTCTACTTTCCGTTTCTTTGAATTTGACTGTGAATAGTTACTCTTAATGAATAAAATGTGCCTACCACAATACTAATACTCAGCTAATGGTGGGAGAAATAATACCTGTGCAAAAGCAGTCATAAACTTACCATCAAGCGCAAGGCAAAAGGCTATCAAAACAGCATAGATAGCATGCATCTGTAGTCCCAGCCACAAGGGAGGCTGAGGCGGCAGGATGGCTTGAGTCTAAGAGCTTGAGGCTGCACTGAGTTAGGGTCACACCACTGCACTCCAGGGTCAGAAAAAGGTGCTAAACACCAAACACAAACAGAAATTATTGAAAAACAGGAAATTTACCTGTTAAGTATCGCTGTGCCAGTTTGTCATGGAATCAGAAGCCAGGACAATATGTGCACTTTGTGTCTCCTGTTTGCTCTCAGCACTATGGCTGCAGTAGTCTTCCATTTGGTCCTCCAGCCAGCAGACTCATCCTCTTTAATTCATCCTCCAGTGGCCATCACTATGTCAATGTTTCACTCCTGCTGCAATTCCTTGACATTTCCTCATCCCCTCAAGTTACATTTCAGCATCTCAGTGAGGCTCTCACAAGCCCTCCATGGTCTATCCCACTTGTGTCTTGGCTTCCCCGCATTCTTGCATGCCTGCTCTTCAGACCAGCTCTCTCATCATTCCTAGGACAGCTCCTCTCTCATATCTTGGCATTCATGGTTATAATATTCCTTCCATCTGGAAAGCTCCTCCCTCTTCACCTTGCATCTTCCTGTTAATTTTTATTCATCCTTCAAGACTCTACTCAAATGTCATGTCATAATACTTAGAATAATTTTCTGACTTCTTGCCCCTCTCTATATTTCTGTGAAAACTGTGGGTTTCACTTTTTAACGTATATCGTTTCTAGTCTGTTCCTTTACCCTAAACATTAAGCAATTTGAAGGCAAGGACTGTGTCCTCAAGATCTAGCACAGTTTGATGAGCAGATGGTAAACTCCAATTACAGTTTGTTGAATGAGTGAATGATCTAACAAATAAACGCAAACTCATAAGCTTTTTATTAAAGCAGCATTTCAGAATAAGCAGAGAACTGTTTTCCAGTTTAATCAGAAAAGGAAACTCAGTGTTTAAGCAAACATTGATAACCCTTAAATGTAAATGTGAGAATTTCTGGCTATACCTAGGTATTTGTATTTTATTTCTTTAAACTCACCCAAAGTTTAGCATTACTTAAATACATTTATATTTATGTCTATCTACACACACAAGCAAATATATAGGTTTACAGATATACATAGACATATCTGTAAATATGTATATGTATATATACATATAATCTATACACACAAGCAAATATGTATATATTTGTGTGTGCAGATATACACACATACATATACACATACATATCTGTAAATTGATGTACCTATAAAGTTCACACTTTTGATATTATCTCATTCTTGCAAGGAATAGTTTTTCTTTACTCTGTGGCTCTTTCAAATATGTGCCAGGTAACCAATCAGATACTGTGAAATGATACAGTGTGATTTCTGAGTCTAGGTCATAAAAGACATTATGACTTCTGATTTTCCTTCTTGGATGGCTTGCTCTGAGGGAAGCCAACTGCCATCCTGTGAAAACACTCAAGCAGCTCCTTGGCGAGCTCCATATGCAAAGAAAATGAGGATTCCTGGCAGCAGCCTGCACTGACTTGTCTTCCTCACGAGTGGGCTGTCTCCGAACATATTCTCCAAGTCCATTCCAGGCTTTGGGTGACTACTGCCCTAATGAACTTCTCAAATGCAACCTCATGAGAGACCCCAAGACAGAACCACACTCAGTTATGCTGCTCCCAAATTCTTGACTTACAGAAACTGCCTAAATTAATATGTGTTTATTGTTTCTTTAAGTTTGGGCCTTATTTATTATGTAGAAATAGATAACTAATATCTTTGGCATATAGGTTGAGGAGGTTCACTCATTTTTAAAAACATAAAGAATGTTTAAAAGCAACTGAAAGCAATAAAAAAATTAATAGAATTGACTCCATTGCTGGGTTGCAAAGAAGACATCAACTAGAATAACCTTTTCATTATTATCCAAACCAGGATTCTGAGAGTGAAAGAAGAACACTTTTAGTAATTATAAGAGAACACCAGGTATAAACTGGTATGATTACAGGAAAACCAGGACAGGCAGTCACCCTATATGTCACCTGACCTGAAAAGAGATCAGCTGGAAAAATATTGTCACTGGGCATAACCAGCTCAGGCTGTGAGAAGCAGCCCAGGACACCAGAGAAACCTGGGAACTTTTTGGACTAATATACAGCATGAAATTAAAATAAAACCTGGAGAATTGAGTAAAAAAAATGTTGCTTCTCAAGTGAGTAGAGAACTTCAGAGAGATAACTCAAGGCTCCCTGGACCTAGAAGTTCCCTGAGCTGGGAAGTAGGTAGTGACCCTGGCAGTAACAGTGGAAACCTAATGATGATCTGAAGTTGAATTCAGCTGAAAGGAATGAGATGCCTGCAATGTAATATCTGAGTGGAGCTTGCTACCCTGAGACTTCCTCCTGCAAAGAAATTTTGGAGTTCTAACTACTAGATGAGTATGACATAGAAGAAACCCTGGAGAAGTCTTAGAGGAATGCATAGCTCCAGGGCTGTGATCATCAGGAGAAAACCACTCGGTGGTTTGAGTGTGGGCTGAGCGAGATTTACTGGAATGACGAAGCATGCTAGACACACCTCACAGGGCATTTTGAATAGTGAACATTCCCATATATGAATGGAGAGCAGAGCCACAGAGCCTTTGTTTCCAGTTAAACAACAGCTTACTCGCATGATTGGAAATTAGGAGCCGTGAGGCTGTTACTTAAGGATTTTAACAACTTGGTTATTTAAAAGTTTGCCTAGGTCTAAACTTGGAATAAGATGGAAAGAACCTGTTTTTATCATGCTGGGCCTAAATTAACCTGGCTATACAAAAAGTTGCTTTTTTTTTAAGGAAAAGAAAGAAAGAAGATGTGGTTTAAAATTTATTTTTAGGAACAAAATAGCTTATTGTATATATGTATATATGTACTTTTTTTTATAAGATGGAGTTTCATTCTTGTTGCCTAGGCTACAGTGCAGTGGCATGATCTTGGCTCACTGCAACCTCTGCCTCCTAGGTTCAAGCAATTCTCCTGCCTCAGCCTCCCAAGTAGCTGGGATTACAGGCGCTAGCCACCATGCCCTGCTAATTTTTTTTGTATATGTAGTAGAGACAGGGTTTCACCATTTTGGCCAGGCTGGTCTCGAACTCCTGACCTCAAGTGATTTACTCATCTTGGCCTCCCAAAGTGCTGGAATTGTAGGCATGAGCCACTGCACCTGGTGCTTATTTTATTTTTAAAAAATTGTGGCTTTATTTGTAATGTAATAGTATCTCAAAATAGATGGCCATTAAAACATGACACATTTACACCTATTCATGGTGAGCAGGTATATCTGAATTATCGAGATTTTTGTATGAGTGATTATGGTAGAAATATAGCATAAAATAATATCTTAAATCCGGAGGTTATTTTTTAGTTTTTTTTTAAACAAATATTTTATTATGTACAAGTGAATAATATTCACCCAATTTATCGATGTGACACAGCTACTTGAGGAAATAGTTAAAACTATTCTATACATATTCAGAACTTGACAAATTGATGATTTAAAGAACCAGTTTGTCTCCTGTTTTTCAATTACAACACAGCTAGTTAAATGTTCACTCAACTATTCAAAATCAACTTACTTCTGTAAAAAGAATAACCCAGTTACTTTTCGTTCTCCTTTTCTCTGCTGTGCTGGCCAGCATCCTTTCAGCTGTACTTTCACATACCCAAATATTAGAGAATATTTCAGCTTACTGTAAGGAAACTGTTCCATCAGAGCTGTTTGGAGATGGGGAGAGATGCTTGGGGAGGCAGAAAGCACCCTGTTGGAGAAGGTGTTAAATTGAAGTGGGAGGAGGGATCCTTAACAGAGAACTTAAGCCTTAGGTGTCTTTTATAAAATTTATGAACTCAGGTGTGGGTTATAAATATACAATCTTTGGGACAAGGCGGCAAGGTGAAGCATTTGAAGAACAGGCCCTGAGGTACCATTCTTTATGGGAGATCTTCAGTTACTTGCTCATTATTAGGAGAAAGGGCTTAGCCTCTGGCTGCCTGTCTTAGTTACACAATCTTTTCATCCCTAAGGGCTCAACCCTAAGGCACTGGTTGCTTATTTGCATGAAGAGCATTTTAAATTCTGGACTTCGAATTTGTTAAAAGCTTATCTGGTTGGCTTGGCATCGTTTTCTCCTATGTTGGTAAATTCATGCCAGATGTATTTATTTAATACAATGACTTTTATGTGAGGTAATGGGACAAAGTCTTCAGCTACCCATCTTGTTCCTACTTCGTTAGTTTTCCTTGCCTTGGGAATGGGCAGCCTACTCTCATCTTTGCCCCTGGCTCCAAACACACCCAGCACAAGCACTGAGAACTGCTCTGTGGGACATACCAAGACAGTGTCTCATGCTCTCTGGAGTTCATCATAGAAATGTGATGAAGGTTACAAATATGTAGACCCTTCTGTTTGTGTTTGTCATCCGGACACCCTGTGAATGCTGGCAAAAACTGTTCTTACTCTCCAAATATTCACTGGCATGTATTTGTGTAGTAAAATTATGTTTCTGGTTTGGAATTAAAAAAAAAAAAATGAACATCTGTTTTTCAGTGGAGAGGTTCTGCACACAGCTGAGCAGGGCAACTTGGCTTTATCCACCATCTCTATAAAGTCACAAACGGAGATTGTTGTCGGCAGCTGTTTGTTGATTGGCTGACCAGCTGCCACTCATCTCTCACAGCTGGTTTGGCTCTGAGAGGCTCAGGGGAGAGGAGAGGGTCAAGGTCAGGTTGTTCTGTGCACACAGCCCGTGGGAGCTCCAGGAGCAGGGATAGATGATTTGATCAGCCATTACTGAATACTAAAGTCATAGCCCTGAGTGGGTGTGAGGGAGGGAGAGGGTTTGGTATGTGCCTTTTAAGATGTTGAATCATAGCAACTTAGTTTTTTGAGCAATTATTTTTACCTCTTGTTGTCTCTCTTCCCTGTTTCTATGATATTAAATAATAGAGAATGTGACCTGTGCTAGGGTAAATGTACTAAAAAGAAGAGTGCTTTATTTTTTCCCAAAGAAATATGATCTTTGGGTCCATTTTGTGAGTTCCATATTATTTTGAGAAGGAAGTTTGTCTTCAATATGCCTCAGTACTCCTGAATACAAAAATCCTTCAGCATCCATAGACTGTGAGCTTCTGGACCCTGGATTTCAAGAGGGCCAAAATACAAGGTTAAATGTACTCTTTCCAAATTCTTCAGCAAAATTATATGAATAGTCACAACAATACATCCTATTTGCAGCTGTAGATTCTCTTCCTAACTCAAGGCACACTATTCCTGATTCACAGCTCCGGCCGACTTATTGTCTTGCTCAGTTTCCTCTAATGGCTCACAGCTGTCAAAAGTAATACTATGCAGCCATAAAAAAGGATGAGTTCATGTCTTTTGCAGGGACATGGATAAAGCTGGAAACCATCATTCTCAGCAAACTGACACAAGAGCAGAAAACCAAACACTGCATGTTCTCACTCATAAGTGGGTGTTGAACAATTAGAACACATAGACACAGGGAGGGGAACATCACACATAGAGGCCTGTTGGGGGATGGGGGGGACAGGGGAGACATAGCAGAGGACGGATATTAGGGGAGGGATAGCATTAGGAGAAATACCTAATGTAGATGACGGGGTGATGGATGCAGCACACCACCATGGCACGTGTGTACCTATGTAACAAACCTGCCTGTTCTACACATGTACCCCAGAACTTAAAGATAATAAAAGAAAGAAGAAAAAAAAACCATCTAATAACAGATTTTTTTTTTTGAAGTGCAGGTCACACTCTTTAGCCCAGCATTCAAGGTCCTCTATGTTCTGATCCAAACTAATTCTCCAGAGTCGCTGCTGACTACTGCCGTTAATGCCTCTTTCAATCTAACTAAATGCGTTACATACTGTTGTGTTGCTGTCGTTGCCCTGGTTCTCCCACTTCTGCACCTTTGCATGTTCTGTTCTCTGATTTCCTCTAGTCCAAATGCCCCCTAATTGTCTAGACCCAGTTCAAATGCATTTGCTCCATAAAATCTTCCCTGAGCCCTCTCCAGCTGCACAATCTGTCTCCTCCAAATATCGAATCCTTTTCCCCATCCCTCTCAAAGCACCTGTTAGTACTTTCTGCCTGGAGTTGAATTAATAGTTCATAGTGCCAGTTGTCCTACTTTCCTCCAGCAGAAGCAGGCAGAACCTATGTCTAGTTCACCTTTCTACTTTTCCTACGGCCTTACAAATAGCATGTGCTTGATATACTTTTGTTACAAATGTAGCAATTAATATTTGTAGAGAACTTCAGAATTTACAAAGTAAATTTGCATTCATTACTTCACTTACTTTTCAAAAGTGAAAGCAGAAAGAACAGGATTTTTCAGTTACAAATAAAAAGAGAAAGGGAACCAACCTTTAATCAGAATTAACTTTTACTTATTTATCAAACTATTATTTATAACATTACTAATGTCTGCCTCTTCTGCCGTATTGTTAAACTCCAGAAAACAAGAACCATGCCTGTTTTTTCACTGTTATATTTCCGTTGCCTGGCATGGTGTTAAAAAGACAAACATTGTTGAATGAATAAATGAGTGAATATTATGAGCCAAGTAGTGGGTTGAGTGTACTATATTTACCATTTTACTCTCATAGAAGATATTATCTTCACTTCACAGCCAAGGAAATGTAGTCTCCGGAACACTCAGTGCTTATGTTTGTAGCTGGAATTGAAACCCTGATAATACCTTTCAGCTGGTATTATTTTATTGAAACCTTTATAAACTCCTGTTTATATGATTATATTATACAATTGTAGATAGCATGTAGTTTTCCATCACACAATCAGCCTCCCATGAGGTAGGTGCCTTTAAGTTGTTTTTCTTTTGTTGATATTGTTGTTGTTGTTTACCCCAATTGCTTTCTAATTCCATTTTTAAAAAGAATTGTTCAGAATTGTTTAACTTGACTTAAATATTTGTCTTTGTTAATTACAGACACCAGAGTGAAAAATAGTGGACAAAGTGTTAGTCACTATTGCCAAGTCCAATAGCATGATTGTGTGAGGGTAATTGGGAATGCATCCTTGGAAGGGAGGGGATAATTTTCTAAAGATTTCTCTACCTCTAGTGGAGTTCCCTACTTTCCTCTAAAAGAACTGTTTTTTATCTAAGAGTAAATAATAATTAAATTCTCATCTCTATTTTATGATAAGTAATCCAGAGGAATATTCATAGTTACATTTTGGTGATTCTCCTTGAAGAGAGGAAATGAATATGTGCTGAGTGACCTCTTTGTCAGGCCAGAACTTTATTTATTTTACTTTATTTTTGAGATGAAGACTCACTCTGTCACCCAGGTTGGAGTGCAGTGGTGCTCTCTCAACTCACTGCAACCTCTGCCTCCTGGATTCAAGTGATTCTCCTGCCTTAGCCTCCTGCGTAGCTAGGATTACAGGCAGCTGCCACCATACCTGGCTAATTTTTGTATTTTCAGTAGAGATGGGATTTCACCATGTTGGCCAGACTGGTCTTGAACTCCTGACCTCAAATGATCCACCCACCTCAGCCTCTCAAAGTGCTGAAATTACAGGCATGAGCCACTACACTCGGCCCAGTGCTAGAACTTTTTAGGTGAATAACCTGATGAAGTAAATATTATCATCACTGATATATGATTTTATTTATGTATTTTTTAATTCCAACTTTTTTATTTTTTATTTTAAAGATGGGGTTTCGTCATGTTGGTCACGCTGGTCTTGAACTCCCGACCTCAGGTGATCCGCCCACCTTGGCCTCCAAAGTGCTTGGATTACGGGTGTGAGCCACCATGCCCGGCCATATTCCAACTTTTATTTTAGATTCAGAGAGTACATGTGAAGATTTGTTACATGGACATATTGCATGGTGCTGATATATTTGGGGTACCATTGGTTCTATCACTCAGCTAGTGAGCATAATACCCAATGTTTTTTCAAGATTCCCCCTCCCTCCCTCTCCACTCTAGTAGTCCCCAGTATCTGTTGTTCCCCTCTTTATGTCCATGTATGCTCAATGCTTAGCTCCCATTTATAAGGGAGAACATGCAGTGCTTGGTTTCTTGTTCCCACGTTAGTCCTCTTAGGATACTGATCTCCAGCTGCATCTATTTTGCTGAAAAGGACAAGATTTTGTTCTTTTATATGGCTGTGTAGTATTCCATAGTGTATGTATTCCACATTTTCTTTATCCAACCCACTGTTAATGGGCACCTAGGTTGAGTCTATGTCTTTGCTATTGTGAATAGTGCCATAGTAAACATACAAGTATGCAGGTACCTGTGTCTTTTTGGTAGAATGATTTATTTACCGATTAATAGGATTGCTGGGTCAAATGGTAGTTCTATTTTAAATTCTTTGAGAAATCTCTAAATGCCTTTCCACAATGATTAAACTAATTTACATTCCCTCCAACAACATCTAATGTTCCCTTTCCTCTGCAGTGCCGCCGGCATCTGTTGTTTTTTGACTTTTTAATAATAGCCATTCTGACTGATGTGAGATGGTATCTCATTGTGGTTTTAATTTGCATTTCTCTGACGGTTAGTGATGTTACAATTTTTTCATATGTTTGTTGGCTGCTTGTATGTCTTCATTTGAGAAGCATCCGTGTCTTTTGTCTATTTTTTAATAGGGTTATTTGTTATTTGCTTGTTGAATTATTTAAGGTCCTTACAGATTCTAGATATTAGACCTTTGTCAGATGCATAGTTTGCAAATATTTTCTACCAGTCCGTTTATTCTGTTGATAGTTTCTTTTGCTGTGCAGCAGCTCTTCAATTATGTCTCACTTATCGACGTTTGGCTTTTGAAGACTTAGTCATTACTCCTTTCTTAAGGTTAATGTCCAGAGTGATGTTTCCTAGGTTTTCTTCTGGTATCCTTAGGGTTCGAGGTGTTGCATTTGAGTCTTCACTTAATCTTAAGTTAATTTTGTGTATGGTGAAAAGTAGTGGTCCGGTTTCATTCTTCATATGGCCAGCCAGCTATCCCAGTGCCATTTACTGACTGGGGAGTCTCTTCCCCATTGCTTATCTTTGTCAAAGATCAGATGGCTGTAGGTGTGTAGCTTTATTCCTGAATTATCTGTTCTGTTCCTTAGGCCTGTGTGTCTGTTTTTGTACCAGTACCATGATGTTTGGTTACGTGTATTTGAAATCAGGTGATATGATACTTTCAGCTTTGTTCTTTTTGCTTATGATTTCTTTGGCTAGTCAAGCTCTTTTTTGGTTCCATATGAATTTTAGAATAGTTTTTTTCTAGTTCTGTGAAAAGTGACAGAACTAGAAAAAACTAGTTCTGGTAGTTTTTTGGTAGTTTGATAGGAATCGCATTGAATCTGTAGATAGCTTTTGACAGTATGGCCATTTTAATGGTATAGATTCTTCTGATCCATGAAGATGGAACATTTTTTCATTTGTTTGTGCTATTTATGATTACTTTGAGCAGTGTTTTGTAGTTCTCCTTTTAAAGATTTTTCACCTCCTTGGTTAGATGTATTCCTAGGTATTTTATTCTTTTTGAGGCTATTGTGAATGGGATTCAATTCTTGATTTGGTTCTTAGTTTGAATGCCATTTGTGAATAGAAATGCTACCAATTTTTGTATATTGACATTTGTGTCCTAAAACTCTACTGAGGTCATTTGTCAGTTCCAGGAGCTGGCAGAGCCTTTAGGGTTTCTAGGTATGAAGTCATAGCGTCAGTGAAGATAGACAGTAGGACTTCTTTTCTAACTTGGACGCCTTTTATTTCTTCCATTATCACTGCAACCTGCCGGCATGATTGTCCAGAGACAAGGTAGACAGGAACATTTTTATTTGGAAATGGTAGCACTTTCTGGATTACCCAACGGTCTAACTCCTGTTACCCTATTAAATAAAAGATAGTATATAAATGTAAATGTAATTTTTCCTTTTGTAATTCAAAGAGAGCAATTTTGAGTATGTTACAATTCTGATTTTATTCAGATTAAATGGAATTTTAGTCAATATTTTTAATTTAAGTAATTAGCCCACAGGAAATTCTAAAACTGAAGTCACTGGGTCTATGTTTCATTTTAACAGAATGCTTGACAATTTTTAAGTTCCAAAGGCAAATTCCCTAGCAACTTGAAGTCCCAGAAAGAGAAGTATTCACACAGTTGTAGCCAAAACTTCTTGTATGAGAATAAACAGTATGACCATCTGTGGTCACAACTCCTACGTGGCTTTTATCTGTCTGGTATTATAGGACAATAAGAAAATGGTTTGGAAGAGCAAAGAAAAATTATTAGATGTAAAGGCAAAATTATTATCCAGCTGAGAGATGGACTCTTTTCCGCCTGTTGAAAGGAGTCTAATAATAAAAGGACAGTGAGGTGGAAGGTCATTTCAGTCAAACCTTAATTTGAGTGAACATTAAACTATCACAAACTCTGCAAAGGCTTCTAATGAAATTAGCTAGTAAATTAAAATCTATACAGGCGGGGCGTGGTGGCTCATGCTTGTAATCCCAGCACTTTGGGAGGACAAGGCGGGCAGATCACTTGAGGTCAGGAGTTCAAGATCAGCCTGGCCAACATGGTGAAACCCTGTCTCTACTAAAAATGTAAAAATTAGCTGGGCATGGTGGCATTCACTTGTAATCCCAGCTACTCAGGTGGCTGAGGCAGGAGAATCCCTTGAAACCTAGGAGGTGGAGGTTGCAGTGAGCCAAGATTGCGCCACTGCACTCTAGCTTGGGTGACAGAGCAAGACTCTGTCTCAAAAAGAAAAAAAAAAAAAAAAAAAAAAAAAAAAAATATATATATATATATATATAATTGTATTACAATAGTTTATGACACTGTTTTATTCCATAACTCAGTAGATATTCTAGGTGTTGCTTGAGCCACTGAAACAGATACACAGACCAACGTAGTCTTTTTCACATATGCTATACTGATGTCGGTTACCCTTGCAAGTGAATTACAAGGCGTTGTACTTTTATATATTTGAAGCAAATGGATAAACACCACACTGAATATTTTTTAAATAGCTCAGGAAATTCTATTTTCAAGTTTTTTTTTTTTTAGGTATATAGAGAAAGAGTAATACCTAATAGCATTAAATTATTTTCAGTAACAAAATCACTTATTAATGGAAGCATTATTTTTATAAAGCCATTTTTAGAGGTTGAGTTTCTTTTGAAAAGCAATTATCTTCTCACTAATTTTTAAAATACTCTCTTTACCTTGAAAGAAGATATGAAATTTACTAAAAGTATCTTCTATTTGGTATACCATCAGGTTTGTTTAAGGCATAATTTTACCTCATTTTGTGGCTGACAGTCTATACAGAAAAATACAGAAAAGTGACAGTTTTGATATTTTTTATTTTTTCCTTGAATTTTAGTCGTTAGTATTATCTTCAAGATATGGATGTTTGTTTTTTGGAGAAATCTTTTTTATGCCACTTTTCCATTTTATGAGATTAGGTTAAACCAAACACTGTAACTGTAAATACACTTAGCTAAGCACACATAAATCTCAACACATTACAAGCAAGCCAGCCAATGACGATGCCTGTCAAACCTCCACAGTGGGCGGTTCTACCCTTCCCCTGGGATCTCACATGTGTCTATGATATATGACCATCCAATATTCAGATCCAGTGAGGGAGCCCATGTCAACCTGTAACATAAATAGGAGAAAAGAGCTATTTCTATTGTTTTATGTATATTTTTTAAAAAGGGTCGGGGAGGGAAAACATGGGGAAAAATGCCAGATGTAGGTGACGGAGGGTTGGAGGCAGCAAACCACATTGCCATGTGTGTACCTATGCAACAGTCCTGCATGATCTGCACATGTACCCCAGAACCTAAAGTACAGTAAAAAAAAATAATATTAAACACATACACACAAATACAAATAGGAGTTCTGATGTTTTCTTCACAGACTTCAGTAGAATACCTGGTGCAACTCTGTGGTGATTCAGTCCAAGTGGAAATTACTAAGCAATTTGAAATCAACTGCACTTTACGATATCCATTCATTTTACAATTAATGACAATATCATAATGAGAGCAACACCTCACTCCTTCCAAAATGTTCTTGTGTACAAACATGACCCAGTTCAATTCAGAAAATTGATGAACAAGACTGTCCTTCTACCTGCCAGACCTTGGACTCTATTCTGCCTCAGTGTAAATGTATTTGGGGCTGGGAAGTGGATTTCAGTCCAGCACCACTGACTGTGGGAAGTAAGGCACGGAGGGCTAAGGCAAAATTGGCCAAGAGACCTGGGCCCAGCACTCAGTTGCAGGGCCAGTTCTTATTCCAGTCCTTGTGTATCAGTGTTTCTTCTTTTACAGGCTCACTCCACTTTAGCTGCAAGTCAGATCCGTAGTACAGAGTCAGATTTGGCTCAGTAGTTTGCCAATGTAGAGATGTAGACCCCATCCTCGTCTTCTCCATTCTAGTGTGGAGTTCAGACCCTTTTTGTTCCGCAGACAATGAGACAGTTACCTTCTGATGGTAGCCGCCTATAGTCATTCCAAACAATATCCTTTATCTCAACCTCAAGAAACTAAGGACCATTGATCTTAGTGAGTTCAAAGTGGTTTTCTAGCTTCTTTCTTTCTGTCTGTTTGTTTTTAGATAGTTTCACTCTTGTCGCCCAGGCTGGAGTGCAATGGCATAATTTCAGCTCACTGCAGCTTCTGCCTCCCAGGTTCAAGAGATTCTCCTGCCTCAGCCTCCCAAGTAGCTGGGATTATAGTATAGGCATGTGCCACCATGTTCGGCAAAGTTTGTATTTTTAGTAGAGACAGCGTTTCATCATGTTGGTCAGGCTGGTTTCAAACTCCTGACTTCAAGTGGTCCACCAAACCTCGGCCTCCCAAACTGCCAGGGTTACAGGTATGAGCCACTGCACCTGGCTGCTCCTTTCTTTTTGAAGTGAAGAAAACAAAAACAAATTCTATCTCCAGCTGGGCCTGCTGCTACAAAATTGAATACATACTGTGTTCAAGGCAACGTGCTAAAACATTCACAGTCACTGTCTTATTTAATATTCACACAAGTCTATGAGGTAGATATGATTATTATCTCCATTTTATAGATGAACAAATTGAGCCTCAGAGAGGTTACAAAACTGGCACAATTCAGAAAATGGAGGTTCTATGATACAAACACAAGCTCAACTCAAACATGCATAATATAAGCATTATGCTGTATTATAATTCATAATTACATTTACAGGCAACAACAGCTATCTACCAAAATTGTGCTCCGTAGTACCATGGAATATTTGCCCTCAATTAGGTCACGGTCTGGAGAGACAAAGACAAATATGTAACAAAAGAGACTGGCAAATATTGCTGGGAGAATAGAGAAAAGAGAACACCTAACTCTTCCTGGTTGGGAATCAGAGAAAGCGGCCATAGGAGGAAACTCGTGAGCTAATCTTTGGGGAATTAGTAGACATTAGCCAGGCAGAAAAGACTAGTGGTCATTCCTGGTAGAGGAATGCAAAGGCAGGAAGGCTTAAGAGAATCTGGCACATTGCAGAACAGTAAATTCTTTCCGTAGTCAGAGCATAAGACTTGGGATTTTGAATACGAAATGGAAGAGTGATAAGAGATGGAGGGAAGAGGGAGAAGGCAGAGCACAGATAACTTTGCATGCTATGCAAGGGCTTTGGACTTTTTCCAAGCGCAGCCAAAAAAAAAAAAAATCATTGAAGGATTGTCCGTAACATGAGCACATTTGTGTCTTAGATAACTTTAAGAATAGATTAGAGGATTTTTTTTTCCCCTTGGGACTTTATTCAGTACTTTAAGCACGTATTTATTTTTTTTTTTTTAATTTTTTATTGCATTTAAGTTTGGGGGTACATGTGCAGAACATGCAAGACAGTTGCATAGGTACACACAGGGCAGTGTGTTTTGCTTTCTTTCTCCCCTTCACCCACATTTGGCATTTCTCCCCAGGCTATCCCTCCCCACCTTCCCCTCCCACTGGCCCTCCCCATTTCCCCCCAATAGACCCCAGTGTTTAGTACTCTTCTCTCTGTGTCCCTGCATTCTCATTTTTCATCACCCACCTATGAGTGAGAATATGCGGTGTTTTGTTTTCTGTTCTTGTGTCAGTTTGCTGAGGATGATGTTCTCCAGATTCATCCATGTCCCTACAAACGACACAAACTCATCATTTCTGATTGCTGCATAATATTCCATGGTGTATATGTGCCACATTTTTCCAATCCAGTCTATCATCAATGGGCATTTGGGTTGATTCCAAGTCTTTGCTATTGTAAACAGTGCTGCAATGAACATTCGTGTACATGTGTCCTTATAGTAGAACGACTTATAGCCTTTTGGATATATACCCAGTAATGGGATTGCTGGGTCAAATGGAATTTCTATTTCTAAGGCCTTGAGGAATCGCCACACTGTCTTCCACAGTGGTTGAACTAATTTACACTCCCACCAACAGTGTAAAAGTGTTCCTTTTTCTCCACATCCTCTCCAGCATCTGTTGTCTCCAGATTTTTTAATGATCGCCATTCTAACTGGCGTGAGATGGTATCTCAATGTGGTTTTGATTTGCATCTCTCTGATGACCAGTGACGATGAGCATTTTTTCATATGATTGTTGGCCTCATATTTGTCTTCTTTCGTAAAGTGTCTGTTCATATCCTTTGCCCACTTTTGAATGGGCTTGTTTGTTTTTTTCCTGTAAATCCGTTTGAGTTCTTTGTAAATTCTGGATATCAGCCCTTTGTCAGATGGGTAAACTACAAAAATTTTTTCCCATTCTGTTGGTTGCCGATTCACTCTATTGACTGTTTCTTTTGCCATGCAGAAGCTGTGGAGTTTCATTAGGTCCCATTTGTCTATTTTGGCTTTTGTTGCCAATGCTTTTGGTGTTTTGTTCATGAAGTCCTTGCCTACTCCTATGTCCTGGATAGTTTTGCCTAGATTTTCTTCTAGGGTTTTTATTGTGCCAGGTCTTATGTTTAAGTCTTTAATCCATCTGGAGTTAATTTTAGTGTAAGGTGTCAAGAAGGGGTCCAGTTTCTGCTTTCTGCACATGGCTAGCCAGTTTTCCCAACACCATTTGTTGAACAGGGAATCCATTCCCCATTGCTTGTTTTTGACAGGTTTATCAAAGATTGTGTGGTTGTAGATATGTTGTGTTGCCTCTGTTGCCTCTGTTCTGTTCCATTGGTCTATATCTTTGTTTTGGTACCAGTACCATGCTGTTTTGATTACTGTAGCCTTGTAGTATAGTTTGAAATCCGGTAGTGTGATGCCCTCCACTGTGTTCTTTTTGCTTAGAATTGACTTGGCTATGCGGGCTCTCTTTTGGTTCCATATGAAGTTCGTGGTGGTTTTCTCCAGTTCTGTGAAGAAAGTCGATGGTAGCTTGATGGGTATAGCATTGATTCTGTAAATTACTTTGGGCAGTATAGCCATTTTTACGATATTAATTCTTCCTAACCATGAACATGGAATGTTTCTCCATCTGTTTGTGTCCTCTCTGACTTCGTTGAGCAGTGGTTTGTAGTTTTCCTTGAAGAGGTCCCTTACATTCCTTGTGAGTTGTATTCCAAGGTATTTTATTCTTTTTGTAGCAATTGTGAATGGCAGTTCGTTCTTGATTTGGCTTTCTTTAAGTCTGTTATTGGTGTAGACGAATGCTTGTGATTTTTGCACATTGATTTTATATCCTGAGACTTTGCTGAAGTTGCTTATCAGTTTCAGGAGTTTTTGGGCTGAGGCGATGGGGTCTTCTAGGTATACTATCATTAGAGGATTTTATAAGGCTTAGAGCCTTGGGTGGAAAAATGGCAATAGTTCCTGACACCCTTTTATTTCATAACTCAGTAGCCATCCCAGGTGTGAATTGAACCACAGAGACAGATATTCAGACCAACCTAGTCTTTTTCACACCTTTCAGAGTCGAGGGTCTAGAACCACCCAGATCTCCTAAGGCCACTCACTCATTTGCTAATTTCTTAATTCAATAGACACGAATTTGACAGTTGTTTTCTAAGTGTTAAGCTCAGACTTAGAGCAAACTCTTCAATTCAGTTTTTCCCAAGACAAACCCACATCCTCTAAACTAAGACAGACTGAACAGGCTCTTCCCCTATGCAGTAGAGGTGTAAAGCTACCGTTATACACGTCTCTCTCTGCCCTCCACTCCCTAGCAGTTACCTTTGTGCATATATCTTACTACCAGGAACACTAGTCATATGGGTCCCTCCCTTCCAGATAATCACATGTGGTGAGCCACCCTTAGGCCAAAGCTCTGAAGACATTTCTGCAGAGGGATGGCAGATATTGTGGAGAAGTGCTAAACAGGAATCAGAACTGCCTTGACTGAAAGATGCCAGTATCTCCCTAGCAGACCAATCTGTGGAAAGACAAAAATTTCTGTGGGGTTTGTAGAGACATTTCAAATAAAACTCAAATCATATTCACAAAGGAAATGATTCATTTCAGGCTCACCGATCCAGAAAAGATGAAAATTTTTGCCTTCTTGCTTGCATAGATCATCTGGATTCTCCAGTGTACGAACAGGGACCAACACACCATACCAACATACTTTATTTATTTATTTATTTATTATTATTATTATTTTTTTTTATAAAAAGAGAGAGAGAGAATGGGAATGTTGCTTTATTCTAAAAATGGGTATTGAAACCTCTTTTATGCCAATAATCGTGCTTAATAATGGCCGATCAATATTTCATTTAAACCTATGAGTAGGTGCGATGTTGTACTGACAAGAATGTATATTTTATGTATTTAAAGTGGAGAACTCTATAAATGTTCATTTAGTTTACTTGTTCTGGATCTGAGTTCAAGTCCTGGATATCCTTATTAATTTTCTGTCTCGTTGATCTATCTAATATTTATGTTGAAGTCTCCCACTATTATTGTGTGGGAGTCTAGGGAGTCTGAGTCTCTTTGTAGGTCTTATGTATCTGGGTGTTGGGATCTTTAGCTCTTTTTGTTGCATTGATCCTTTTACCATTATATCTTTTCTGCTTTAAAATCTATTTTATCAGAGGCAAGAATTGCAACTCCTGCTTTTTATTTATTTATTTATTTTTGCTCTCCATTTGGTTGGTACCAAATAAACATACCAAATAAACATACTTTATTTTTTGCCATGCTTTTCTTTCCAGATTCTACATTGTTGCTGTCTTCACTATTCTCAATAACAAACATTTATTTGAAGATCTATTGTGTGCAAAGCACTCAACAGGACACAAAAAATGTGTGAAGAGTATTTCTGTCCTTGAGATCAGTCTAATTGAGGCAGAAAAAAGGTTCATAAGAAAAAATAAATAATACATGGAAGATGCTATGTACTAAGTACAAGGTACAGGTAATGATTTCACATGAAGAAGAAATTTATCTGAATTGACAGGACAGGGAGGTGCTAAATTATCAGAGAGAACAATCCTGGAGGGGCTCACAGAGGAATAGTGTGAACACAAGGATTGGAAAATAATATTTAACATTCACACTTCATTGCTAAACTGTTCTAGGCACTGTATACATCTTAATTTATTTTATTCCTTATATCCTTATAAGTTCTAAATTATCTCTTATATTAAAGATGGGGCAAATACAGCACAGAGATTTGGTGATTTACCCGAGGTCACGGAGCTAAGAGGCTGTTAACCACTCTTCTATATCACACAGTATAGAACGTGTAAACAGCAGGCAGGCTTCAGCCAGGGGCAGTAGGAGAGAGTAGGGGTGGGCAATGGTGTGTGTGGGGCAGATGGTAAAATCTGAAGGGAGCGGGGACACTCACAGAATTGCCCCCAAAACCCTGATACTCTCAAGGTATGTAACAGCCTGAAAGCCATTCACTTTTGAATTTTAAGAATCAGCTCATTTTATATTTAAAAACATAGGAAATTTCAAAAGACAGAACTCAAGTGGTGCAATCTTCCAGAATCACTGACTGCAGTAGTATTTGGATTCAATGGGAAACTGGGGCAAGTTGTATTTTGTGCATCTACAGAAATGAATATTAACATGGCCTTCAAATGTTAAAATGTACTAATTAGTACTTCTCTAGAATCAGTACTTATAGAACTAACTGACATTTGTGTGAACATCAATTTTAATTTAAAAGAAACTCATAAATATTGTTTGGACTCTTAATTTATCTCTCTCTCTGGGATTGTTTCTTGCCCCTTCTTCTTTCTGCCAAAAGCCAGAGACAGTGAGCAGTGACATCCTGAACAGGTCATTCCAGTGCTCGTCAGGGTGGAAATGTGGAGTCAGCTCGCCTCCTCCCAACTCTGGTCAAAGGAGACTGCTCTAGTTTAAGGAGAGGCGAGAAGAGTAGAGGCCTGTGGTAGAATGGTGACATCGTTGGCATTTTGGGAAGGGAAATCTTCTGTAATCAAATAGACCTCAGTTGAATTGACACTATCTATTCTGGAACAAATTCACAGAACTCTTTCCTACCCCAAAACATGTTAGGAAAACAATGATCTCATTTAAAGGGGCCGAGGACGGTTAGATGAAGACTTCATTAGACAAGGTTACCAGAAAAGGAAAAAAAAAATCAACATCTGAGTTTCATAAGTGCCTTAAAAAAAGTTGCTGAGGGAAAAGCCAATAACTCTGTCCTCTCCACTCTTCCTCTAGTTCTAGCTCATACATCACCCAAAATCCACACTCTGATTTTGAGATTTTGTTTGTTTCTATAGTTTTGTTCCTCTTCCCCCTCCTGAAGTTTTTAAAATTTTGAAAACTTTTCAGTCATATGACATTCATTTTCACACCTTCGACAGCTTATATGTTTCTGAGTCCCTTTGGTGAGCCCAGGTTTCCCAGACAAGCTTCACTTCAGGGTAACAGAAGAGGCAGGCTCATGTCAGGCATGAGATAAAAGGTCTCTTTTTTTCTTACTGGCTGGACAGAGCCTTTCTACATAGCCCCAGAGTTCCATGGAGTCCAGGAAAGGCATGATCAAGGACAGGGCCAACCAGGAGTTATAAACAATGTTTCAGACTGCTTAGAGGAGACCCTACTATGCGGCCTCAACTTCCCAGGACCAGAGAGGGAATGTGGAGAAGGCACCTTTCCCGTCCTCTCCTTGTCTCTGAATAATAGGTGACACTTATTTAAAATATGCATACTGAAGTCTCCATTTGTAGTTGTTCAGATCTTCTAGAAATAATTTTTAAAAACATAAAATTGTACAAAGTTCCCTGGTGGAAAAACAAAACATATCAGGTACTTAATTACTTAAAATAAATCTTTATTGAAAGGTTGAAAGCAATAATCAGCATGCAGAGTGGAAACAGAAGCAGTGTGATTCTCAGGAGAAGAGTAGCATCAATGGAGGACCTGGATCTCACAAGGGAAGGGACCTATGAAGAGGGAGGGGTGCTGCTGGGGGAGCCGGGCACGGAGTGTGATTTGCTGTTGGGAAAGTCAGAAGGTGATGAGTATTTCTCATCCTGGCTGAGAAACAAACACAAGGAGTCAGGATCTGTAGCTTCCTGGGAGGCAACAGGGCCAGACAAGACAGTTCAGCCGGGACTAGAAAAGGAAGCAGAAGGGAAGCATTGGCAAAAAGGTTTTCCAATAGTCAGAGATGGTGACAAGCTGGTCCCAGATGCTTGGGCCAAAAGACTTAGAGCAATAAGTTGGCTTTATAAGGTAAGTTGTAAACTAGACAGTGCTGATCCATATCTAATTTAGGTGTCCTCATGATTTTCTAAAAAAAAAAAAAAATTATTGTACATTTCAATTCTCTTGGTTGTTTTCCAGTTTTCTTCAATGCTTCTTGTTAAATGTTCATTTGAATCTCTTCTCCTAAAGCCACCTTATAAATGAGTCTTTATTTTGAAATTTTTTTTTCTTCTACTTATTTCCTGAATTTAATTCATACTCTTTATTCTTCCTGGCTGGCCTTTGTTTGTTTATTTTTTAGTCCACTTGGGTTTTTGTTCAATTTTTGATTCACATCAAATACAAGTAAGCAAGGCTGGAAAGAGATGGGTATTTGTGGAAGCCGTGGCCAGGCAGAGAAAGGAGCACCTGCAAAGGCACTGGGGCAGAAGGAAACCTATCTTATTTGAGCAAAATTACGAAAACCCACATGGCTGGATTAGAGGAGCAATGGGATTGTTCTTACTATGTGCAAGGCACTGTTTTAAGGGCTTTAAAAATATTAAATCATTTTGTCCTCATAACAGCACTACAAGCAAGATCTGATTTTTAGCCTCGTTTCACCAATGAGGAAGTGAGGCACAGACCAGTTAAGCAATTTACTCAAAAACACACAGGAAATAGAGGCAAAGAATAATCTGGTTCTGCTTTCTATACTAGGAGGAGGAGGAGAAGAGGAGGTGGAGGAGAGGAAAGTAGAAGGGGAGAGAGAGGAAGAGGTGGGGGAAGGATAGGACAATGAAAGGTAACAGGGTACCCCAGCAGGTAGGGTCTTGCAGAGCATTCCTGGGACTCTGACTTTTACTCTGAGTGAGATAGGACATCATGGGAAGATTTTAATCAAGGAAGTGACATAATTTCATTTACATTGGAAAAGAATCCCTCTGGCCGCTGGGTGGAAGTAGAAGCAGTGTGATTCTCAGGAGAGGTGAAGCGTCAATGTAAGAAAGGAAATGACAGAAGAAGGAAGACCAGTTAGGAAGCTATGAAAGTAACACAGCGTGTCAGATCAGCTGATATTCACGGATTCTGATTTTTCATTCTCCAAAAAATTCCATTTTTGTGTTTCTTTAAACATACTGGCAGCTAATTCAAGCCTTTCTAAAACATTGTGACTGCTCATCAAAAGACATGTTGAGGAACACTACCCCCGTCCCCCAGCACACACCTACACATGCATACCCTCTGCTCTTGCATGCCTCTCTCAAGGCTGAGCTGTTTTTCTGAATGTGCCACAATGAATCAGCTGCTTAGTCATCTCTAGAGTGCGGGAGCTAGCAGAACAGCGAAGAGACATTACAAACCCCATCGCGCCTTTCACTTCCTTGAGCACGATTTATTCTGCTCTCCACCTCATTCTGTCCAAACTGTTGGAGGCCCCATCCACTATCTCTCCCTGCCTTTCTAGCCCTTATTCTCTCAACTGCAGTCACAGAGGAGGTAAGAGAGACAATCCTGGTTGGTGGCAGACATTATCCTAGTATCGTTTTCCTTGCCTCTGGAGACACGCGATCCTGAGTTAGAAATGCCCCCTTCACGTTTGAAACTGTATTTTGCAAGCCCTAGTAAGGCAGCCGTGCAAAGCTTACAGGGAGAACAGAAGTGTGCAAGCTTTTTTTTTAAATTCCCTCCTTAATAAAACCGTACAAATTGATGCACATGAGCCCACTAGCCACCAGTGGATATCTGATATCAGTCTGAA
Organism: Callithrix jacchus; assembly: GCF_049354715.1. Lineage (NCBI taxonomy): Eukaryota > Metazoa > Chordata > Mammalia > Primates > Cebidae > Callithrix > Callithrix jacchus. Next base: position 104,459,431 of record NC_133516.1, on the reverse strand, counting down.
AACGCTAGACCTGATTTTCAAGGTGTGCATGAGGTTTGGCCTTTGTTTTAACAACCAAAGGCTGAGATTTTCTCTGAGAGGAAGGTCCTCTTCCATTCTTTATGCATTTTTTGTTTGTATAAATTTAATGGGTACAAAGGAAATTTTGATACGTGCATATATTGCATAGTGGTGAAGTCTTGGCTTTTACTGGATTTGTTACCTGAAAAATGTACTTTGTACACATTAAGTAATTTCTCATAATCTCCTCACCTTCTGTGCCTCCACCCTTCCAAGTCTCTAGAGTCTATCATTCCACACTCTTTGCCCATGTGTACACATTATTTAGCTCCCACTTATAAGTGAAAGCATGCAGTATTTGACTTTCTGTTTCTGAGTTGTTTCACTTCTGGGAATGGCCTCCATCCATGTCACTGCAAAATACATTATTTCATTCTTTTTATGGCTGAATAATATTCCATTGCGTATATATACCACATTTTCTTTTTCCAGTTACCCACTGATGGGACACTTAAGTTGAGTCCATATCTTTGTTATTGACCACACATTTTTTAGATGTGGTTACAACAGCAACACACTTGTCAGGTCAGCCTTGGGAAGGCAGCAAGAACTTCTGTCAGCATATAGAAGCAAATGTATCTTCTTAGCAGCTGGCAAGAGAATTAATTTCCTAAGGGAGAAATGGCTTTGATAGCTATGAGGAGGGTAAAAGACACAACCTTGGTCTTCAGTGAAGAAGGAAAGTAGATGGAAGACTGAGAACAAGCACTGCACAGGAAATGTGAAGAGTGAGTCTGGCTGGAGAAGGGAGGGGAGGCTCAGAGAAACAGGTAGCTGCAGGAGGTGGGAGATGGAGCAGTGCATTGGGAGATGTGACTTTCCTGTCAATCTCCAGATCTCACTAAAATTGCCAAAACAAAACAAAAAAACACTACACTGGAGATGCTTAGTGTGGTTGAATTTGCTGTAAAAACTAGTGAAGGACCTTGAGCATTAATTAAGCTTGGCCTGGAGTAGAAACAGAGTCACCTGCACAAATAAGGCACGGTCAGGTCTAGGCTGAAGTACTCAATACAGACAGTGAAGTGTTATACATAGTCATAGTCAGGACGCAGTTGCAGGACAGGTGCGGGGCCAGGTCTGGACTATTTATCACTCCAAACTCAGTCCTGGGTGATCTTTCCGGCCTTCATTCAGCCCTCCTCCCTGACTCTCTGGAGGTCTCTCTCCTAGTCTAGTATTTCTCATTCAAGACAGCAAGCACAGTTAAACAATTAAATGAGTGCTTTGTCTCACGTGAGGTAGTGAGTATAGTTGTCAAGAATGTTTTAAATCCTTACTCTGCCAGTTTTGGCACTGACACTTGTTTTCCAATTGTGAAATGGTCTAACAGGGCTGTCTATCTGTGAATGTTAAATAACTACATATGTAAAGTATTTAAAACTATGCCTAGTGCATGGCAATATCTTAGCAAATATACCTACTTATTACTTCATTCTGGTAGAAAAAAAGGGAGTTTAGCCACAATATCAAAACTTCTGTTTTTGTTCACTGAATATATTTTTAAAACTTCAATCTACAGTCATAGTTTTATTTTTTAAATGTTTGTTTATTTAGGTATAATTGACATATAATAAAATGTCAGTTTGATGAAGTTGGAGGCTGTATCTATGTCTGTCTATGAAACCATCATCACAGTCAAGAGAATGAACACATACATCAACCCTCAAAATTTCCTTGGGCCTTCTCTTGGTCTTTCAGGGCTGCTATAACACAGTATCATAAACTGGGTAGCTTATAAACAACAGAAATTTATTCCTCACAGTTCTTGAGGTTGCACAAGATCAAGGCACTGGCAGATTCAGTGTCTGGTGACAGCTCTCTCTCCGCTTCAGAGGCGGAGCCTTCTCCTTGTGTCCCCACAGGTAGAAGGGGCAAAGAAGCTCCCGTGGGCCTATCTTGTAAGGGTAACAATCTTATTCATGAGGGCTCCTCGCTCAAGACCTAATCACCTCCCAAAAGGGCTCGCCTCCTAATACCATCACCTTGGGGGGTTTGGGTTTCAGCATATAAAGTTGGGGGGAGCACAAACATTCAGACCACAACTATCTTCTTGGGAGTCCCTCCCTCCCAGTTTTCCACATTCTCCTTTACCCTCTGCTCTCCCAGCAAACTATTGATTTGCTTTTTGTCACTTGATTCATTTGCATTTCCTAAAATTTTACATAAATAGAATCATATTCTGTCTTCTTTCACCCAGGATAACTTTTAATATCCATCCATGTTGCTTCATGTATCAATCATTCCTTTTATTGCTGAGTAAGTAATATTCCATTGAACAGATATGATACAATTTATCTATTCACCTGTAGGTAGATATTTGAGTTGTTTCCAGAAGCTTTACTACAAATAAAGCTGTTATGAGTATTTGTGTACAAGCCTTCATGTGGGCATAGGTTTTTATTTATCTCATGTAAACACCTAAGAGAAGTGGCTAGACAATACAGTAGATATCTTTTGAATTTTGTAAGATGCTGCCAAACTCTTTTCCAAAGTAGTTCTGTTAGTTTTACATCTCCATAAGTAGTTAGTCCACATTTTCATCCACATCTTCACAACAGATTTAGCCATTCTAATAGGTGTGTAGTGTTACCTCATTGGGATTTTAATTTGCATTTTTCTCATGACTAAGTATATTGAGCATCTTGGCATTTGCTTACTCGTCATCTGAATATCTTCTTTAATGAAGAGAAGTACCTGTTCAAATGTCCTGCCTAGTTTTAACAGTCTTCTACTACTGACTTCTGTAAATTCTTTAATATTCTGGATACGAGTTCTTTCTCAAATATACACTTTGCAAATATTTCATCCCAGGCTGTGGCTTGTCTTTTCGTTGTCTTAACAGTGTTTCTGATGAGCAGAAAATTATAATTTTTATAAAGTCCAATTTATCCATTTCTCTTGTTAATGGATAGTGCTTTTGATGTTGGGTAAAAGAAGTTTTTGCCTAACAGGTATCAAAGATTCTCATATGTCTCATCCAGAAGTGTTACAGTTTAGGTCTATAAACCATCTTTATGTGTTTTTAATATGGTGTGAGACATAGACCAAAGTTCTTACTTTTGCTTTTGTTTGTCATAAATATATTCCCTTATTTCAGCAGAATCTTTTTTTTAGTTTTTTAATTTAGTTAATTATTTCATTTTCTTAAAATATTATGTCAGCACTACACTGCTGGAATAACCACAACTTGGTCATAATATATTACCCCTTTTACATATTATTGGATTCATACTGCTAAAATCTGGTTTAACATTTTTGCATTTATATTCACAAGGGATATTATACTATGGTTTTCTCTCTCTCTCTTTTTTTTTGAGACAGAGTCTTGCTCTCTCGCCCAGGATGGAGTGCAGTGGCACAATCTTGACTCACTGCAACCTCCAACTCCTGTGTTCGAGCGATTCTCCTGCCTTAGCCTCCTGAGTAGCTGGGATTACAGGCATGTACCACCACTTGCGGCTAATTTTTGTATTTTTAGTAGAGATGGGGTTTCACCCTGTTAGGCTGGCTGGTCTCAAACTCCGAGCCTCATTATCCACCTGCATTGGCCTTCAAAAGTGCTGGGATTACAGGCATCAGCGACTGCGCCTGGCAGGGCAGTAGCCTCATAGAATGAACTGGAACTAATCTTTTAATTCTTGGAAGAGTTTGAGAAGGATTGGTGATAATTCTTCTTTAAATATTTGGTAGAATTCTCCAGTGAAGCCGTATGGTCTTGCACTTTTCTTTGGGAGGTTTTCAATTACTGATTTAATCTTTTCACTTGTTATAGATGTGTTCAAACTTTCTATTTCTTTTTTTTTTTTTAGTCTGCTTTGGTAGTTTTTGACCCACTGGTTTTTCAAGAGTGCGTTGTTTCATTTCCATCTATTTGTGAATTTCCTAAATTCTTTTCTGTTATTGATTTCTAATTTTATTCCATTGTCACCAAAGAACATATCTTATATTATTTCAATCATTTAAAATTTACTGATCTGGATACACTCTTTAAGCCAAGCCTATATTAAGATCACCTGTAGCAGCTGTCAAGCTAGATCCATTCCTGATGAGATGGAGTTTCTTTTGAAGCCAAGGCAATCTTGTACAGGCTGCATGTCACCAGTAAGGGCTGGGCTTAACCTTCCTATCTGGGTTTCTTCCTACCTAAGACCACAAATCATCTGCCTGGTATAATTTCAGGAATGCCCCTCTTTCTCTGGTTGGTGGAGCCGAAAGTTATCCCAATCCCAGGCAAATTAGTTCAGTAGGCTGACATAAATGTAATGTTTATACTTGGGAGGTTACTTTGCAAAAGCTGTTTTACTAAATTCCGGTGAGTGCTAGGAAGATGTGGTTAGATTTCTGATGGCAGGGTTTTTTTCATTACAGTTTTCATTTCCCTACCTGGCATCCACTCAACATCCCTTTCACCGACTGCTGAAAACAGAACAATAAACCATTCCCTTCCTCAGAAGTCTCAACAAAATTCCCCCTCATAAGAATGTCATATTTCCTGGCCTCTGCCAATTCTTTAGGATATTTCAGGATCTTTTCCCCTTAGTCTCTGAAGACCTTAGATACAAGGATTTGTAAAAGAGGACACTGAAATGTCCTCAGGCACGTACGATTCAGAGCTCGCTTTGGAGTTCTTTATCTGAGGAAATATCTAAGCCAATAAGTTGAGACCTAAGTTTAGATTCTTCAAAGAAAAGGGAAGCAGAATAGGGAAATAGACACGTGGATACATAGAATAGTTTGCAGGTTCCTTTTGCAACGTGGCTGCATGATCATGGTCAGGTCAAAGAGACTCTTAGAGGCTCCTTTTGCACCACTTAAAAACAGGAACATTACACAGAGCTTCTAAGGACACTGTGATAGTCGCCACGAATACAAATGCCCCACTTTTCTTTCATTGCTTCTCTTTCGGAGCTGCCACCAGGCAAACGGGGATGTCTTAGTTATGATTTTGTTTGACACACAGGATATCCCTGACTCAGTGAACTGAGAATACTAATGAAATTGTTTCTTTAAAAAGTTTAATTCAGGCCAGGTGCAGTGGCTCACACCTGTAATCCCAGTACTTTGAGAGGCTGAGGCAGGTCATCACCTGAGGTCAGGAGTTCGAGACAAGCCTGGCCAACATGGTGAAACCTGCCTCTACCAAAAATACAAAAATCAGCAGGGCACAGTGGCAGGAGCCTATAATCCCAGCTACTTCGGAGGCTGACCCAGGAGAATTGCTTGAACCTGGGAGGCAGAGGTTGCAGTGAGCTGAGATCTCACCATTGCACTCCAGCCTGGGCAACAACAGCACTTTGGGAGGCTGAGTCAGATGGATTACCTGAGGTCAAGAGTTCTAGACCAGCCTGACCAACAAGGTGAAACCCTGTCTCTAATAAAAATACAAAAATGTAGCTGGGCATGGTAGAGGGCACCTGTAATCCCAGCTACTCAGGAGGCTGAGAATCTCTTGAACCCAGGAGGTAGAGGTTGCAGTGAGCCAAGACTGTGCCATTGCACTTCAGCCTGGATGACTGGGTGACACTATCTCAAAAAAAAAAAAAAAAAGTTTAACTTCATATTAAATATCAAGGTAAGGGAATTAGCATCTAGTTGCAAGAAAGAGTAATATAACCTGGAACAAAACTTATAAAAATACAAATCTCTAAACCTAATATGGACTACTGTTTATTACTAAATCCAGCTGTTGCGATCACCATTTAATTCAATTTAACTCTAGTTCAAACTCTAAGACATAAGAACAAAATTCATCCTGACTTCTTTCCTAGACTCAAGAATTTTTTTTTCCTACCTGAGCTAGAAGGCTGAAGCATCTTGATTCCTTAGTGACTCTAAATAACCCTAAATAATACAACTTTTAATAACAGTTTTCTTCCTTGATTGGCTAAAAAAAACAAAATAATACAGACTCAAATTATATTTATAATTATGAAAACATCTGTTTTCTCTTTTCCTTTACCAATATATAGGCCCTAGCTATTTTTATTAAAGCTGTCTTAGCAGTTTGATTCCACCAGGACCAGGTCTCTTTTTTTCAGATTATTTAAAAACATATTTGAACTTAATAGAACAATGTTAAGCAAAGTTGTGTAGTAGTTTTCTCACCTACACATTTGTGAGGTGTCTGCCGTGTAGTTTATTTAGAACAAATGTTTGCTACCAGCTTAGATGCCTCTGACCCCAACCCTTCATAGCCTACTTTTTCTTAATGTGTTCTGAGGAAGGTAAACACATTGCTAAAGAAAATATAACACATTCTGAATACAACTGAAAATATTTTATTAACTCTTTTGTGATTCATTCTTAGCAACATTCCAATGAGTCCACTGACTCATAAAATTGAGAATTTTTAAATTATTAGTCAAATATTCACTCTCCTTCTTTTCATTTAACCAGTAATGGGTGTAGTCCTTATCCTATATTCTCCAAGAATATTTCTCAGATACTGTTATAAGGGTGATCCTCTATAGTCCTGTGGATTTACCTCTGATTTTGTGTCTTACCTGAGAACAAATCCTAATTTCCAATCCATTTGTCCTTGAGAGAGAGGACACAACTTTGTCTCTTTCTATGCGCCTTTTTATTTCTAGAAGAAGCACCACACGATCCTGTTTTCAATGTATTTTAACACTTCGAGTGTTCAAACAAGTCTAGAGAGGTGTATCTACCCCCTCCCCAGTTGTCTGCCAAAATTTTTTCTCAGTGTTTAAAATTCTCAGCATATAAAGTTCCACTCTCCTATCAAATTCTGTCCATGTGTCCTGAGTCATCATATAAGAAATAAATAACTCCTTCTGATACACTATTGTTTAATAGCTTGCCCCTCCCAGGGATACTTGCATTTAGAAGAAAATGCCTGAGGTAGACAGCCTACAACCTTGGACAGGCTGCATCCTTGGCAGTCATGTGCTGAGTTCTGGAAAATGACATACTTTCTAACCAGAATCCACGTGTGGGCTCCTGTAACAGATCTGAAAAGAAAGTAGCTTAGTCTGATTTGCCCAGAAACACTGACTGGGGGCTGCACTCTAAGGTGACTTTTCTGAGTGGACACATTCTCCAGCACCATTTCTAACATAACCAGTCTGCAGATACCAGCTGGCACATGGAATAGCCAGCCAGGTCAGGGAGGAAGTGGTAAAAGCAAAACGATCGAGGAATTCCAGAGACAGAGCATTAGTGCTGATTGAGCATTGTGGATTGGTTCTTGTCATTCAACTATAAGGCATGGTCAACTGCATCAAAGGAAATAAATGACTGATGCTGTTTTATGTGTCTTCATATTCTCCCTTTTATTCTGGGAAAAGTGTTTGGAGTATCTTGAGCCCTGGAGCTAAGACTGGAGCTGTTCAGCTCCAGACTGGACCACTTAGTTATTAAGAACACTTGGGTGGATTATTGATCTTCCCTGTGCCTTGGTTGCCTGTTTTGTTAAGTGGAAATAAAAATGTTTTCTATCTCAGAGTTGCTTTGAGAATTTAAGGACTTAATATATATTAAATTTTAAAAAGATTAGTGACCAACACAGAGTAAGCACTATGTAAGAATTTGTTACTGTGCAGATCTTCAAAAGGGAAAATCAGTGAATAAGATTTAACAAGTTTTTGATAGAGAGCTTGAAAGATGGTCAGATGTAGAATTTATTTCCTTGGAGCATTCTTAATCCTTTCACCACCTGGACTTCATCTGATTCTTTCTGCCGCCTGCTTCTTTATGGGGGGGAAAAAGAAAAGGCAGAAGGTTCTCAGACTTGAAACGAATTATTACTGTTGCTAAGGTTCCTCTTCTTTTCCATCCTTGGGTCTGCTCAGAAAAGAAAGCAATTTGTAGGTCTGAAATTAACATGTTCCTTCTCTTACTGGGCTTCACTGGCTAAATCAATGTTAGAACTCATGTTTCCCAGTGAAGATGGGCTTTGTCCTACAAGCCAGACAGGCTTGCAGGCTATGTCTGACTAGGATTGACAGCAACTATGTCGCTGCTGAACCATAAACCAAACAAAACTGTAGGGCTTTGGAGTTTAGACAATAGCCGAGTTACAAGGGTACTGTCCCAGAAGGGACCATGCTTATTTTTTGCAGACCTGGACAATGAAATGACTGTGTCTTTCAGAATAATTTCCCAGGTCTTTGCTTTACTGAGATGTGCCTTCCCCTGACAACAGAGAATTTCCCACATGGAGAGAAAGCAGGTTCCCTGTCATAATCTTCAGGATAGCTTCATTGACTATAATTTGCAGTCTTTCAAATCTGCAGGACACCAGCAAGTACTGACTTCTTCATGCTGGGAAAAAACATATTGGCCCAGAGAGTAGGATGTTGTTTTGATTGGCAACTTAGCCAAACAGAGAGATTATTGCAAATTCAGATGGGTGGAGGTTTCTCAGAAACACTTAGTAATGGCCAGAGGATATGCCATGGTCTGAGATAGTTGCTTAGCCAAAGATAATGTCCCACAGGAGACCTGCTGGTTTCAAGTGAAATAGGTCCAACAGCTCAGGACCAGCCCTAGGTTCCAAATGGCAAAGGGAGACTCATTGGCATTCTGAACACTCTTCAAAATCCCCTTCTTCTGGGATGCTCATTATGTCTGGAGGGGAAAAAGACTAATAAAACCAATTCTCATTAAGATGTTTAGGTCTCAATGTGAATCTTCATCCATATTCTAGAATTATTTAGTTTTTGAAAGAGAACTGAAAAAGGAAGTGATTAGTCACCTCCCAGCGTAAATTCCAAAGGTAGAATTTTAGGACGTGTCTAATCCATCATATTATCATCACCTATGGCACCACCTTCTTCCCACTCACAAGACTAATCCTGAAGCACTTTCCTAAACAAAAAGTTCAATTCTATAAACATTTAAGGGTGATAATGTGCAAGGATTTGTGATTCCAAACCAGTGGAATGCTGCACAGAAGTTTAGGGACCTGGGGCAGCAGTTAGACATTGGAGAAAATCCTAGCTTCACCTTTTACAGGCTTTATGAGTTTCAACCTCTTGACTTTTAGTTTGCTCAACAGAACTGATAAACTTACCTCCTTACAAGGCTGTGGTGCGCGATTTGGTAAGACGAAGGTCTTGCCCAGGGCCTGACATAGAGTAAAGGTTCAGTAGTTGTTACCGAGTATTACGTAGAACCCAAGCACATACAAGAGTAGGTTCTTTAAAGCTCAGCTGATGACTGCCTTGACCACTGAGGTCCTAGCACCTGGCACAGGATAACACTCAACTTGTTGAGTGAATAAAGTTACAAGTTTTTCCCTGCTTCATTACTCAGCAGCCCATAACCTTCATCTCTTGCTTCCTCTATCACAAAGAAACTTTGATAGAGCCAGAGGAAAGAGTACCATGAGTAGGTGAAGTTGGTTATGCTAACAGGACTGGTCAAAACTTAATAACAGCAAGAGCCTAGTGAGAAGACTGCAGCCAAGAGGAACCAGACGTCTGGAAGGTCACAATTAGGAACCGGGAGTGGGAGAGACTGAATAAAAGGGCAGGTCCAGGGCATGCAGATTCTGTGTGCTGCTTTTTCCAAGGACTGGCTGTGCTGGGAATTGCAGCAAGCTGAATCCACCAAAGTTGAAACATAAAAACTTCTTTCAAGTTTTGCCAGAAACTGTGTGTGTGTGACTCATTCCAGGTAGGATGTAAAAGACCATGCTAATAACCAGACACATATGTATTTATTGTGCTCCACCCTTTTTCTCCCTGATTCCCTTCTCCCTCTCCCTCCAGGATTTCCTTCCATTTACAGGCTTGGTGGGAATGCCAAGAGTTGGGAAGCTCTGCTTCTTTACGTTTTTAAACTCGAGGCAGCAATCTGCTTTTATAAGCATCAGTAAAACCAATGTTGTCCCCTCATTTCTGTGAAAATTAGATTCAGTTTTTGTTTCAATTAAATAAAATAAGTGGTCTGTACTCAGATGGTGGAATGCAGGAAGATTGTTGATCACAAACTTATCAGTTGTTAGTCATAGGTCTAAAGTTTCCCTCACTCTGCTCAACCTTTTTGATGTGCTGTGTCCTAAGCTCTTCTTACCAGGAATGTTCCGTCAAGGGGAACATTTCTAGCCTTGAGTTTTAAAGCCCGCAGCTCACCAGCTCACCACCTCATGGAGGAAGAGAAAGTATCATATGGAAGAATGTTTTCAGTCTTGCACACAGTGGTTGGAGATTGCAAGGCCAACCTGAAATAGGTGTGGTTTTTTCTTTTGTTTTCAGCTGAAACTGCTTGCTGGTATTGGCAGGAGGCTTAGTAGAAAAGAAGGGAAGAATTTGTCCCTGGCAGTTTTTAAATACACAAAAAGCCAGCATTTGCAAGCACATCTCCTACTCTTTGTGAGCTCCTGCCCGCAGTAGGCAAGCAGTTTACTCTTTGTCTGCGGTGCTCCCATGCTTCCAAAGGCTCCTTCGGTGTCGATTCCCCATTTGGTTCAAGCTCTCTGACCTACAGCAGTTTTACTGCTACATCAGCATTGAGAGAGACAGCAACATAGTCGTCAAAAGAAAAAGACCCTTGGCTTATTTTTCACACCCTGTTGTTCAGCCTTTGTTGTTTCTGCGTTAGTGACTTTTCTGCTTTCATTCTGTGGCTCTCTACTTTCTTTAGTTCTTTTAATAAACATTATTCTTATTTCCCTTTCCTACTTATTAAAAATCTTAATTGTCTCAGCTCAGTAGCTGCCTTGCCAGACACAGGCCCAGTGGACCAGGCACCAAAGCTAGGAATCCAGAGGTCACAGGGGCACAGGGAGATCCTGGGACACAAAGGTCCCAGTGCAGGTTGCATAGGAGAGACAGGTGGCTAAGTTAGACACGAAATATACGCTATGTGCTGATGCCAGGAACAAGCAGCATAAAAAGTAAAAACTAAAGCCAGAATTCCGACCAGGAGCACTGAGAACCGTGGGTCCAGTTTCAGAGGTAAATTAGCAAGGAATGGCCTTGTAACCACTGGAATAACTACCATTAATCGAATACTGACCATGGACCAGAAACTCTGCGTGATGCCTTACACATATCGAAACTTTGCATGGGTTAGTCTTCATAATCCCTTATGTGCAAATGAAGAAACTGAGGCCCAGAGCTGGAAGTTCCTTGGCCACACCACACTTTAGACCCAGGTGTGTTTGACTATAAGCCATGCTCTTCCCACGAGTCTCACTGCCACTGAATAAGCTTTTGGCATTCTATGTCTGGCTACCTCTTCTTTTTTTTTAAAAAAAACAACAAGAACAACAACAACAAAAACCCTTTTATTTTAGATTCAGGGATACATGTGCAGGTTTATTATGTAGATAAACTCATGTCACAGGGGTTTGATGTACAGATTATTTTGTCACCCAGGTACTAAGCCTAATACCCATAGGTATTATTTCTGGTCCTCTCCATCCTCTCACCCTCCACCCTCTGGTAGGCCCCCATGTCTGTTGTTTCCCTCTTTGTGTCCATGTGCTTCATCATTTAGCTTCCACTTAAAAGTGAGAACATGCTATATTTGGTTTTCTGTTCCTGTGTGAGTTTGTTAAGGATAATGGACTCCATCCATGCCCCTGCAAAGGACCCGGTCATATTCTTTTTTATGGCTGCATAGTATTCCATGGTGTACATGTGCCCCATTTTCTTTATTCAGTCTATCATTGGTGGACATTTGGATTGATTCCATGTCTTTGCTATTATGAATAGTGCTGCAGTGAACATACGTGTGCATGTGTCTTTATAACAGAATACTTTGTATTCCTTGGGTGTATACCCAGTAATGGCATTGCTGAGTCAAATGGTATTTCTGTTTTTATGTCTTTGAGGATTTGCCACACTGTTTTCCACAATGGCTGAACTAGTTTACGTTCCCACTAATAGTGTATAGTGTCCCTTTTTCTCCACAAACTCACCAGCATCTGCTATTTTTAAATTTTTACATAATAGCTATTCTGACTGGTGTTAGCTGTTATCTCACTGAGGTTTTGATTGGCATTTCTCTAATGATCGGTGATATTGAGCTTTTTTTCATATGCTTGTTGGCCGTATGTATGTCTTCTTTTGAAAAGTGTTCATCTCCTTTGCCTACTTTTTAATGGGGTTGGTTTTTTCTTTCTTATAAATGTCTTTAAGTTCCTTATAGATGCTAAATATCAGACCTTTGTCAGATGCATAGTTTGCAAAAATTTTCTCCCATAATGTAGGTTGTCTGCTTATCCTGTTGACAGATTTTTTTGCTGTGTAGAAACTCTTTAGTTTAATTAGATCCCATTGGTCATTTTTGCTTTTGTTGCAATTGCTTTTGGCATCTTTATCATGAAATCTTTGCCAGTTCTTTTGTCCTGAATGGTATTGCCTTGGTTGTCTGCCAGGGTTTTTATAGTTTTAGGTTTTACATTTAAGTCTTTAATTGATCTTGAGTTAATTTTTGAATATGGTGTAGGGAAGGGATCCACTTTTAATCTTTCACATGTGGCCAACCAGTTATCCCAGCACCTATTGCTTTCCCTGTTGTTTGTTTTTGTCAGGTTTGTTGAAGATCAGAGAGTTATAGCTGTGCAGTCTTATTTCTGGGTTCTCTATTCTGTTGCATTGGTCTATGTGTCTGTTTTTGTACCAGTACCATGCTGCTTTGGTTACTGTAGCCCTGTAATATAGTTTAAAGTCATGTAGTGTGATGCCTCCAGCTTTGTTCTTTTGCATAGGATTGCCTTGACTGTTCACGCTCGTTTTTGGTTTCACATGAATTTTAGAATAGTTTTCTCTCATTTGTGAAGAATGTCAGTGATAGTTTAATAGGCACAGCATTGAATCTATAAATTGCTTTGGGCAGTATGGCCACTTTAATGATATTGATTCTTCCTGTCTATGAATATGGAATGTTTTCCATTTGTTTGTGTCATCTCTGATTAATTTGAGCAGTGGTTTGTAGTTGTCCTTGTAGAGATATTTCACCTCCCTAGTTAGCTGTATATCTAGATATTTCTTTTTTTTGTGTGTCAATTATGAATGGGAATTCATTCCCGATTTGGCTCTCATCTTAACTGTTGTTGGTGTCTACAAATGCTGGTGATTTTTGCACATTGATTTTGTATCCTGAGACTTTGCTGAAGTTATTTATCTGCTGAAAAGGCTTTGGGAAAGCTCAACTGCTTTGGGAAAGCAATTGAGGAATCATCATCAAGACAAGAGGCAGGACTAGATTGCAGCTCCAATTCAGATGGGCAGAGAAGCGTGTGGAGGATTGTATCATGAATTTTAGCTCCAGAAAGACTGAAGAACAAACCAGGAATCCTGAGAGGACACACAGACCCTCTGAAGGAAGCAGACTGCTCCTGCAGAAGCCAGGAGACACCTCAAATACTGTGAGTACCCAAACTGCGGAAGTGAGTAAGGGAGATCATCCAATCCCAAACACACCCCCTACTGGGGAAACTGAAGGTCTAGTTTTCAGGAGAAGTTTCTGACCTTAGCTGGAGCTGAGTCAATTTAGAAAGCTGAGCAAAATACGGGAGTACAAGAAGCAGTGAAAAAGGCCCTGGTAGCTTGCTGGGTCCCCAGGCAAGCCGTTCCTGCCTGGCACCACAGGGATCCCTTGTGAGGGTGACCAGAGGAGTAGAGGGAAAACTACACAGGGACAAACAAATCCCTAGCTGAACTTTGTAACGATTTGAACTGAGTGAGAAGCATCCTGGCCAGAACTGGAAGGAGGATGCAACTCTGATATGCAGACTCCACAGGCTGAGGACCAATCCCTTTTCTTTTGCAGCTGGGAGGTAGGTAGCCTGGGGCAAGTTTCTAAGCCCTGCTCGCCCACAGCCTGGAAACAGACTCAGTGCTGTTAGTGGGGCACAGTGGGAGTGAGACCAGTCTTTCAGATTGCATGAGAGCTGGGTGAGCCTTGGGACTGCAGTCTGAGCTCAGACACGCCTAGCTCTGCCCCCACATGATGGGCCTTCCCTACCCATCCTAATAGCTAAAGACAAAGGGTATATACTCTTGGGAGTTCTAGGGCCTGGAGGTTGTTTAATTTCCATGTAATTGTATAGTTTTTGGCAATTTTCTTAGCCTTGAATTCTATTTTTTTGCACCGTGGTCTGAGAGAGTGGTTAGTATGATTTTAGTTCCTTTGCATTTTCTGAGGAGAGTTTTATGTCCAACTGTATGGTCAGTTTTAGAGTATGTACCAGGTGCAGATGAGAAGAATGTATCACCTGTTGTTTTGAGGTGGAGTGTTCTGCAGAGGTATATCAGATCCATTTGGTGCAGTGTTGAGTTCAGGTCCTGAATATCTTTGTTAGTTTTCTGCCTCAATGATCTAATACCGTCAGTGGTATTGTAAAGTCTCCCACTATTATTGTTTGAAAGTTTAAGTCTCTTCGTAGGTCTCTAAGATGTTGTTTTATGAATCTGAGTGCTCCTGTGTTGGGTGCACATATATTTAGGATAGTTAAGTCTTCTTGTTGAACTAAATCCTTTACCATTATGTAATGCCCTTCTTTGTCTTTTTTTTTTTTTTTTAATCTGTTGGATTAAAGTCTGTTTGGTTTAAAAGTAGAATTGCAACCCCTGCTTTTTTTCTGTTTTCTATTTGCCTGGTAGATTTTTCTCCATCCCTTTATTTTGAGCCTGTGGGTGTCACTGCATGTGAAATGGGTCTCTGAAGACACCATACCATTGCGTCTTGCTTTTTTATCCAGTTTGCAAGTCTGAGCCTTTTCATTGGGGCATTTAGCCCATTTATGTGCATGATTAGTATTAATATGTGTCGATTTGATCCTATCACCATGTTGTGAGTTGTTTTTATGCCAACTTGTTTATGTGGTTTCTTTATAGTGTCACCACCCTGTGCATTTAGGTGTGTGTTTTGTAGTGGCTGGTATTAGTCTTTTCTTTCTAAATTTAGTGCTTCTTTCAGGAGCTCTCGTAAGACAGGTCTGGTGGTAATAAATTCTCTGAACACTTGCTTTTCTTTTCTTTTTTGAGACGGAGTTTCACTCTTGTTGCCCAGGCTGGAGTGCAATGGCATAATCTCGGCTCACCGCAACCTCCACCTCCCGGGTTCAAGAAATTCTCCTGCCTCAGCCTCCCGAGTAGCTGGGACTACAGGCATGCACCACCATGCCCAGCTAATTTTTGTATTTTTAGTAGAGACAGGGTTTCACCATGTTGACCAGGATGGTCTCGATCTCTTAACCTCATGATCCATCTGCCTCAGCCTCCCAAAGTGCTGGGATTACAGGCTTGAGCCACCGCGCCCGGCCAACACTTGCTTTTCTAAAAGGATCTTATTTCTCCTTCATGTAGAAAGCCTAGTTTGGCTGGATATGACAGTCTTGGTTGGAATTTCTTTTCTTTAAGAACGTTGAATATAGGACCCCAATATATGCTGGCTTATAGGGTTTCTGCTGAGAGGACCACTGATGGGCTTCCCTTTGTAGGTGACCTGTCTTTTCTATCTAGCTGCCTTTACATTTTTTCTTTCATTTTGACCTTGGAAAATCTGATGATTATGTGTCTTGGGCATTATCACCTTGTCAAGTATTTTGTGGGGGTTCTCTGCATTTCTGGAATTTGAATGTTTGCCTCTCTAGCTGGGTTGGGAAAGTTCTCATGAGTGATATCCTGAAATATGCTTCCATCCTCCCCATCTCTTTCAGATATGCCAATGAGTCATAGATTCGGTCTCTTTACATAATCCTGTATTTCTCAGAAGTTTTGTTTGTTCCTTTTTTTCTCTCTCTTTTTAAATTTCTTGTATCTTATTTCAAAAAGCCATTCTTCAAGCTCTGAGATTCTTTCCTTAGCTTGGTCTGTTCTGCTGTTAATATTTGCAATTGTATTATGAAATTCTTTTGTAGCTCTATCAGGTTGGTTACATTCTTTTCTATACTGGCTATTTTGGCTTTCAGTTCCTGTATCAATTTACTGTGATTCTTAGCTTTCTTAAATTGGGTTTCAATGTTCTCCTGAATCTCAATGATCTTCATTATTATCCACATTCTGAATTTTATTTCTGTCATTTCAGTCTTCTCAGCCCAGTTAAGAACTTTTCCTGGAGAACTAGTGCAGTCACAGGTGGAAGAGAGGCTATGATACTGGCACCTAGTAGGTAGTGGCCATGCTACTGGCACCTAGTAGGTAGTGGCCAGAGATACTTCTAAATATTTTGCAATGCACAGAATTATCTGATCCAAAATGTCAGTACTGAGGTTAAAAAGCCTAGGGTCAAAGAAATGGGGTGTCTAAGGAAGGAAAGAAAAAGTTTAAAAGAATCCTAAATTCTATATGCAAATGTTTTCTCTTTATAGCATTCTTGCTTATTTCACAGATGTGATAGCTTCTCAAAATTCTTTATATATATGTATATATATATACACACACACTCACATATATATGAATATATAAATAATTATTTGATACTATATATATTATCAAATAATTTTGGTAACAAATATTTGTAATACATAAAGTAACAAATATTGTATACTATATACTAGTATTATACTATTATTTGATACTCTCTATTTCTATATATATGTGTGTGCATGTGTGTGTACAGACACACACCTTTTCTAAAATTATTTGTTTTTTTCAGAGTATTCTCATTTGTCTGTTTATGTTTATAGATGAGGATCTACACAATGTTCTCATCTCCGACTGCACATTAGACCAGGGGATCCCAAACTCTAGGAGTAGGGCATACGCATCCATAGTTTTCTAAAGTGCCCAGGTATTTGGAGACACAGTTAGTGTTACCATGAACAAGTACCAGAAGCTTAAATGGTTTTCTTTAGTACAAATGAAGCTCTCTACCCCACCACACTTCCTTAGGCAAATACAGATTTTGATTTTGGAACCCTTGAGAAGAGTTGTCAAGGAAGAAAAGGATGGGATTGAGACAAAAGCTGCTGGCATGAAGAACTTGGTCTTAAAGAGTAAAAGAAACTATTGGTGCCCTGGGTGGGTGCAGCAGAAAGACCCACAGAGGCTCATGGAACAGATCTAAGCCTCAGGATGGTAGGGAGAAGCATAAGAATAATGGACATTTTGGGCCAAGAGCCTGATATAGAGCACATCCAGCTTTATCAGTTCACTTTCGCTTCTCAAGGGCCACTACCTTCTGCACCTGCTTTCTATAGAACCAAGTTGCTGAGCCCTGCCGACTTAGCTCTGTATTTCCGTTTTTGGGTGGGGGGTGTTGAGTTTCTCCCTAAAAGTGTCCATTTATAGTCTCCATCTATATTTGGGAATCAGTGTACACTGCCAGTTATTGTTAAGGCACATAGCCACAGTCAATACAGCATATTCAACCAAAAGCTGGAAAGTCAGTAAAGTCACAGACATGGATGAGGAAATGTAGGTGTCCTGTCCTACAGTGCTGCTGAGGTGGCCTACCATGTGAGTTGGCTGTATCTAGGTCCTCCAAGGTCTCCATTGCTTTTTCACATTACCTTAAGTCTCTGAGGTTTCTACATGACCACACAGCACCTCTAGGTTGCAAAGCTCCTCCCTGCTCTGCTTCATCCCCGTCCTCCTACTGGTAGGTAAGTGCAGACAAGTAACCACAGTCCTAATTTCTATTGGTGTTGGATGAGACTAGCTAACTTCAGAGACCCTGCTCAGACAATATCAGGAAGGCATATAGCTGGGCTGTGATCACCATGTCTGCAGTGTTTCTTTTTTTTTTTTGAGATGGAGTTTCGCTGTTGTTACCCAGACTGGAGTGCAATGGCGCGATCTCGGCTCACTGCAACCTCTGCCTTCTGGGTTCAAGCAATTCTCCGTCCTCAGCCTCCCGAGTAGCTGAGACTACAGGCATGTGCCATCATGCCCAGCTAATTTTTGTATTTTTAGTAGAGACGGGGTTTCACCTTGTTGACCTCATGATCCACCCGCCTTGGCCTCCCAAAGTGCTGGGATTATAGGCGTGAGCCACCGCACGCAGCCTGCAGTGTTTCTTTTGTGTGCATGTTAAGAGAGGCCTTCTCCAACCTCTCAGCAATGTCAAGGTGCATCAGGGAAAAGAAATAGATCAGTGTTTCCTCCTCAGTATTGGTCAGTGTGGAAAAAAAGGGCTCAGGCATGAGGAAGCAACAGTCAAGAGAGTACAGTCTTCTTTAGCTACACAGATACTTGGGTGAGAGATTCTATGAACTCAGAATGGCAATGAACTAACGCATCTGAAATAAGGAGCTTTTTAATAGGATGAAGAGTAACACATTACAGTTTAGCCCAGAACTTACATACTAATTTTGCTTTTATTACATTATATAGAGATATGGGTCCCCAAGAAATCTTTCCCATGAGCTGAAATTTATTCACCATATAGTAATTGAACAGCTAGGAAGAGTTTTGAGCACTGAGGATACAACAATGAACAAATCAGAACAATTCCCTGTATTAAAGAGCTTCACTGTCCAATACAGTCTCATCGACCAGCAGGTAGCTGTTTAAATTTAAATTAATTAAAATCAAACTAGGCCAGGCGCAGTGGCTCATGCCTGTAATCCCAGCACTTTAGGAGGCCGAGGTGGGTAGATCACTTGAAGTCAAGAGTTCAAGACCAGCCTGGCCAACATGGTGAAACCCTGTCTCTATGAAAAATGCAAAAGTTAGCTGGGCATGGTGGTGAGTGCCTGTAATCCCAGCTACTTGGGAGGCTGAGGCAGGAGAATCGCTTGAACCTGGGAGGCAGAGGTTGCAGTGAGCTGAGATCGTGCCAATGCACTCCAGCCTGGGTGGCAGAGTGAGTGCACTGTCTCAAAAAGAAAGAAAGGAACTAAATCTTAACTTCATTTCCTTGGTCGCAGTAGCCATACTTTAAATCCTCCGAAGTCCTCAGTGTGTGGCTACTTGTTACTGTACTGGCCAGCACAGATGTAGACAATTCCCATCATTGCAGAAAGTAATATTAAACAGTACTGTCAAGACATGACTTTTGATATAGTATGGATCTGTGTCCCCACCCAGATTTCATGTCAAAATGTAATCCCCAAAGCTGGACATGGAGGCTGGTGGAGGTGACTGGATCATGGGGTATTTTCTCATGGTTTAACACCACTCCCCAAATGCTGTTATCATGATAGAGTTCTCATAAGATCTGGTTGTTTAAAAGTGTGTGGCACCTTTCCCTTTGCTCCCCTCCTCCTACTCTGAACATGTGATGTGCCTGCCCCTGCTTTGCATTCTGCCATGAGTAAAAGTTTCCTGAGGTCTCCTCAGAAGTTGAGCAGAAGCCACGGTGCTTCCTGTACAGCCTGCAGCACTGTCAGCCAATTAAAACTCTTTTTTTTTATCAATCACCCAGTCTTGGGTATTTCTTTATGGCAATACAATAATAGATTAACACAGCTTTCAACCTAGAGAGATATCTACCTTTAGTGTCCCACTTTGGTTAAAAATCTGAATGATCTTATTGATATTATTTGGCTCTTTGTCCAATAATCCCCAGTATTGGGGAAGGGTCCCGGTAGGACGCCTTTGGATCATGGGAGCAGGTTTCCCCATTGCTGTCCTCATGGTAGTGAGTGAGTTCTCATGAGATCTGGTTGTTCACAAGTGTGTGGCACTTGCCCCTTCGCTCCCTCTTCCTCCTGCTCTGGCCATGTGAAAGCCTGCCTTGCTTTCCCTTCCCCTTCTACCGTGATTGCACGTTTCCTGAGACCTTCCCACCCATGCTTTCTGTACAGCCTGTGGAACTGTGAATCACTTAAACTATTTTCTTCATAAATTACCCACTCTCAGGTATGTCTTTATAGCAATGTGAGAATGGACTTATACACCTATTATGTAAATGGTTTTTTGAGAGGGACAGTGTCACACAAACCATTATCAATTCTTGATAGAATAGTTGAAAAAGCATTGCTTCTGGAGTCAAAGATGAATTCAAATCTCTGTCCTGCACTATACCAGCTGAGAAAATTCAGCCAGGAGTCAATCATTTTATGGAAACAACAATAGTATCATACTTCATAGTAATTAGATGAGATGATAGTATATAACGTGGCTAACTCCAGGGCCTGAACACATAGAGGGACTAAGTAAGTATCTGTATGGAGTAGCTATTATGAAATGGATCACAGGACAAACAGGTTTTCATGACTGTAGTAACTAGCCAGTTGGCTAGGCACTGTTCTAAGAGTTTTACAAATGCAGACTCAGAGGCCAGGTGCAGTGGCTCATGCCTGTAATCCCAGCACTTTGGGAGGCCAAGGCAATAGGATCACTTGAACCTAGGAGGTTGAGGCTGCAGCTCAGATTGTGCCACTACACCCCAGCCTCAGTGACAAAGCAAGGCCTTGTCTCTAAAAAATAGCACAAAAAATGCAGGCTCATTCAGTCCTCACAAAAACCTATGAAGTATGTGCTATTATTATTTCTATTTAATAGATAGGGAAATTACGATAGACAGATTAATTTGACCCATATTTGAGCTTGTATTAGTCAAAGGTTATTTTTAATTCTTTTACAGCTTCATAGACCACCCTGAAAGCTCAGTGAATTCACACAGTCCGAGTTTTCTTCCTTGCTCATGTCACAGGCCAGTTAGACATTCAGTGAAGGCCATTGTGCAGGTATTCGGAGTTCCCACCAAAGGTGAGAAATACCAACGTTTAGGTTCTCAGAATCCTCTCGTGGACTCTGCATCCGGGCTGGGGAAAGAATAAGAAAAAGCTTAAAGCAGTCTTTCTCAACCTCAGTATTTGTACGGTTAATTTTATGTGTCAGTTTGGGTGGGTTAAGGGTTACCCAAATAACTGGTAAAGTATCATTTCTGGCGTGTGTATGAGAGTATTTATGGAAGAGACTGGAATTGGAATCAACAGACTGAGTGAGGAAGGTCTGCCCTCAGCAATGTGGGTGGCAACAGCTACCTCATTGAGAGCTTACCTAGTACAACAAAGAAAGGACAAATTCTCTCCCTTCTTCAGCTGGGCCATCCATCTTCTCCTGCCCTTAGGCATCTGTGCTCCTGGGTCTTGGGCCTTCCAACTCTGGGACTTTCACCAGGTGCCTCTCAGTTCTTTGGCTTTCTGCCTCTGTCAGGGCTTTAGACTCAGACTGAATTATATCACTGGTTTTTCTGGGTCTCCAGCTGGCAAATTTAATACTTCTAAAACTCCATAACTGTGTGAGCCAATTCTCATACTAAATCTCCTGTTATATGTATCTGTGTATATCCTACTGGTTCTGTTTCTCTGAAGAACCTTAAGATGGTATTATTGATATTTTGGACTGGATTATTTATCATTTGTTGTCCCGTGCATTATAAGATGTTTAGCAGTATCTCTGGCTGCCAGTGGCCACCTGCCAGTTGTGACAAGGGGTTGGGGGGTATATGTGTGTATACATCAGTGTATGCCCCCCTGTTGAGAATAGTGGCTTAAAGAATCACTCCAAGGTTTTCGAGGTTAAGCTAGAAAGTGGTCATACTTCTTTTACCCAAATTGTATTGCCTAGAACTCAAATGGCCACATGCAAGTTCTTGCGAGTTGGAAAATGTAATCCAGCACTGTGTCCAGGAAGAAGAGGAGGTCTGGAAAGATTCGATGAGCAATGTTGGATTCACTTGAGAGACAGACATCCAAAAACATGCTAAAACCTTGAGAGAAATAGCAAAGATATGCAGGATGTTCTAAACAGTACTGGAGACAAACAACACTTTTTTTTTTTTTTTTGAGAAGGAGTCTCGCTCTGTCTCCTAGGCTGGAGTGCAGTGGCATGGTCTTGGCTCACTATAACCTCCACCTTTGAGGTTCAAGTAATTTTCCTGCCTCAGCCTCCTGAGTAGCTGGGATTATAGGTGCCTACCATCATGCCTGGTTCGTTTTTATATTTTTACTAGGGACAGGATTTTACCATGTTGGCCAGGCTGGTCTTGAACTCCTGACCTCAGGTGATCTGCCTGCCTTGGCCTTCCAAAGTGCTGGGATTACAGGTGTGAGCCACCGTGCCTGGCCAATGACTATCAATATTTTTTTCATGGCTGATACCATCAACCTATATAGTTCTGCCAGAATACAAAGTTAATACAACAAAGCACTAGATGCCATGTTTCCTGGCTATATGTATTTGTCAGATAACACCAAAAAGCAATCAACATTTTGCAGTGATCTATGGAAAAGCTGAACATGGGAATAAAGCTGGGATGATAGGAATATTTTCATGAAGCTATCTAGTGGCAATAGCATTCCAGAAAGATGGGGATCTGCAGTATGTAGGCCAGGAGAGCAAGAGAGCTAGAACTGCATTTTCGGGAGAGGGAAAAGTAGAGAATCTTTGGATACATGTCACAAATAATGAAGAGTCAAAAAGAAGGAGTGGTAGAAGCCAGAGTAAAGTTGCCATTCATTTACTATCAACAGTGTCAAGTGAATATTTTGCCCTACTGCAAAGGCATGTTGTAAAGTTGGTTAATAAGTGATGTTTTCTAAAATCCTACTTGAAGCACTGGTATTTTTGTATTTCAAAGCAGGTTAGGTCATTTTTTCTGTACAGAAAAAAAACCTATGTTTTTTGTAAGGATCATCTAAATTATAGTTGTCCCCTGTTGGTGCATTTAAAAACCTTTAAATAGGCTGGGCACAGTAGCTCATGCCTGTGTTCCCAGCACTTTGGGAGGCTGAAGTAGGCAGATCACCTGAGGCCAGGAGTTTAAGAGCAGCCTGGCCAGCAAGGTGAAACCCCATCTTACTAAAAAGACAAAAACCAGCAGACATGGTGGCACGTGCCTGCAGTCCTAGCTACTCGGGAGGCTGAGGCACAAGAATCACTTGAACCCAGGAGATGGAGGTTGCAGCGAGCTGAGATCAAGCCACTCTACTCCAGCCAGGTGATAGAGTGACTCTGTCACACACACACACACACACACACACACACACACACACACACACAAAACCTTTAAATATCCCGATTTTCCCTGTTTTATGACAATGAAATTAAAGTCAAAATGTTTCTTGAGCTTTGTATTATATGGTTTGAGGAAAATTATTTCTCAGCTGCCTAGTTTGGACATTTTTCTCTTTACTATGTAATCATATGGAAAAGAACTAGAAACTCTCAAGTTTCTACCAACAGGCACCAAATCAAATTCTAGGAGCCAAGGCTGGCTTCTCCAACCACTCTTAGCTCCATCCTACCTAACCCCTGCCCTAACCCCTGTCTTTGTAAAAGACAACAAAACTACATCTTTGTGTATAAAACAGTCTAATTCAGCCTAGGTCAATGGGTTAAAAAAATAGTCTTCCAATATATTAAAGTTATTGATAGCCTAAGTCTAACTAAAATTAATCATTTCATTTTTTGAAAATAACTATAAAAGCTAATGAAGAAATGAAGAAAAGGGAAAAAGTATGGAGAGAAAGAAGAAAGGAGGAGCGCTAGATATTCTGAGCTTGTAGATAAGTCTTGGAAGAGAATTTATTTCCAGCCTTATACAATACAAATGGTCCCCATCTTACAATGATTTAACCTTTTCAGCTTTATGCTAGGATTATCAAGACATAACCTGATGGATTTCAACTTATGATATTTTCAACTTACAATAAATGTATGGAGATGTAAACCCATTATAAAGAGCATCTGCAAACCTCATCAGTTACATTTTCCAGAGAGTGGAAGAAAAAACCAGAGTCATGAAATGACATTAACTGTTAACGAGAGACAATGACTTTTCTTTAGATGTTTCTACTAAGGAACAAATTTGTAACCACAACTAATAGAAGCGTGCATATGTATATTAATTCACCAAAGTTATTGAGAAATGCTATATACAAAACACTCTCCTAAATTGGCAGATGAGGGATGGAAAAGGTGAGAAAAATGTAATATGTTTCCTCAACAAATTTGAAATGTAGTACAGATGTCAGCTAAGTCGACAAAATACAAGTACACAAAATACTTGTCACGTACAAATAAACAAAACACAAAAAGAACAGAGAAGGGAGGGGAGAGACATGGAGTGGAGACGGGAAAGGGAGGGGAGGCATGGAGGAGACTGAAGGATTGAAATTTCCTGCCTGAGGAAAGAAATGGGGTACAGATTCAAAAACAGAGATCTGAAGAAGCATAGTGAGGCTGCCAACATGAAGAATCTCTCTTTTCTCGGCAAGATCATACTTGGTTCTCTGGATTATGATGAAGTGGAAGTGTCAGGGCACTAAGAGGAACCATAAGGGTTTGCATGCCCTTCATTATCCATCAAATGTAGTGCCAAGCCATCCCCAGCAACTACTCACATGACTGTCTGTCCTCTGCCTGAAAATGGGATTCTTCATCTCTCCGAAGGTTCTGGGCCCCAGGTCTGGCATTGCTTCCTCAGTGACCTGAGGCTGTCAGCAAGAGGGTGTGCCTCGTGTGGCAAGTGTCATCCTGTCACTACTGTTCTGCCAAATTCGGAATATTATGAGCAGGTTTCTCTTTCTTCTTTTAGACATACAAAAAGCAAGCCAGAACTGAAGAAAACGGAATAAACTGGAGAAATGGATTGCTTTAGCCAAGTGCCTGTTCTCAGGCTTGTGATAAAAGGGTCATCTTCCACTATCGTTAAGCTGTGCAGGCTTGGCCTGACAGTAAAGAATGAAGCCTACTGTGCAAACTTGCAAACCTAGTGCCTAACAGAGAAAATAATCATTTGCTGATTGTAAAAACAAACAAAAAACTAAAAAGCAAGCAGGCACCTTTCAAGCTAAATGGTCCTTTTAGTAGTGAATTTGGCAATATTACATGTTCTCTCTCCTTGGTGCAATACGCAGCTCAACTCTTGGAGAGCTACAGTGTGATGGTTAAAGGAATAGATTTTGGAGTCAGTTAGTTTGGGTCTGAATGTTGGTTCTACTACCTATTGCTGTGTGACTTGAATATGTTTCTTAACTTTTCTTCAGTTTCCTTCCTAACCTGTAAATGTGGGATAATAGTAGTAATACTTTACAGAGTCATTATAAAGTGATTAAAAGAAATTCTCCATTAAAGAATTTATAATAGTACTAGGGTCACAATATGAGTTCAGTAAATGCTGGTTATTAATAACATTACTTTTAACAACCAGGGAATAGTTATTAATTCTTTATGTTTTTCCTTTTTTTATTTTGATTTCTGGGGTACATGTGCAGATCATGCAGGATTGTTGCACAGGTACACATGCCATGGTGGTTTGCTGCATCCATCCCCCCATCATCTACACTAGGTATTTCTCCTAATGTTATCCCTCCCTAATGCTCCCACCCCCTGCTATTGCTCCCCTAGCCCCCCTCCCCCGCCAACAGGCCCCGGTGTGTGATGTTCCCCTCCCTGTGTCCATGTGTTCTCATTGTTAACACCCACTTATGAGTGAGAACACGCAGTTTTTGATTTTCCATTCTTGTGTCAGTTTGCTGAGAATGATGGTTTCCAAATTCATCCATGTCCCTGCAAAGGACATGAACTCATCTTTTATATGGCTGCATACTATTCCATGGTGTATATGTGCCACAGTTTCTTTATCCAGTCTATCATTGATGGGCATTTGGGTTGGTTCCAAGTGTTTGCTATTGTAAACAGTGCCACAATGAACATACGTGTGCATGTGTCTTTATAGTAGAACAATTTATAATCCTTTGGATATATACGCAGTAATGGGATTGCTAGATTAAATGGTATTTCTATTTCTAGATCTTTGGGGAATTGCCACACTGTCTTCCACAATGGTCAAACTAATTTACACTCCCACCAACGGTGTAAAAGTGTTCCTATTTCTCCACATCCTCTCCAGCATCTGTCGTCTCCAGACTTTTTTTTTTCTTTTTTTTATTTGCAGCTTTTCCAGGTGCATGTCTCCAGAGTTTTTAATGATTGCCATCTAACTGGCATGAGATGGTATCTCAATGTGGTTTTGATTGGCATTTCTCTAATGATCAGTGATGATGAGCTTTTTTTTCAGATGTTTGTTGGCTGTATAAATGTCTTCTTTTGAAAAGTGTCTGTTCATATCCTTTGCCCACTTTTTGATGGGGTTGCCTTTTTCTTGTAAATCTGTTTTAGTTCTTTGTAGATTCTGGATATTAGTCCTTAGTCAGATGGGTAGATTGCAAAAATTTTTTCCCATTCTGTTGGTTGCTGGTTCACTCTAATGATAATTTCTTTTGCTGTGCAGCAGCTCTTAAGTTTAATTAGATTCCAATTTTCTATTCTGGTTTTGTTGCCATTGCTTTTGGTGTTTTAGTCATGAAGTCCTTGCTTATGCCTATGTCCTGAATGGTATTAACTGGGTTTTCTTCTAGGGTTTTTATGGGGTTAGATTATGTTTAAATCTGGAGTTAATTTTTGTATAAAGTGTAAGGAAGGGGTCCAGTTTCAGCTTTCTGCATATGGCTAGCCAGTTTTCCCAACACCATTTATTATATAGGGAATCCTTTTCCCATTGCTTATCTCAGGTTTGTCAAAGATCAGATGGTTGTAGATGTGTGGCATTACTTTTGAGGCCTCTGTTCTGTTCCATTGGTCTATATCTCTGTTTTGGTACCAGTACCATGCTGTGTTGATTACAGTAGCCTTGTAGTATAGTTTGAAGTCAGGCAGTATGCTGCTTCCAGTTCTGTTTTTGTGTGTGTGTGTGTGTTTTGTTTTGTTTGTTTGTTTGTTTGTTTGTTTTTGCTTAGGATTATCTTGGCTATGTGGGCTCTTTTTTGGTTCCATATGAAGTTTAAGGTGGTTTTTTCCTGTTCTGTGAAGAAGGTCAATGGTAGCTTGATGGAGATAGCATTGAATCTATAAATTACTTTGGGCAATGTAGCCATTTTCACGATATTGATTTTCCCTAAACATGATCATGGAATGTTTTTCCATCTGTTTGTGTCCTCTCTTATTTCCTTGAGCAGTGTTTTGTAGTTCTCCCTGAAGAGGTTCTTCACATCCCTTGTTAGTTGTATTCCTAGGTATTTTATTCTCTTTGTAGCAATTGTGGATGGGAGTTTGCTCATGATTTGGCTCTCTGTTTGTCTGTTATTGGTGTATAGGAATGCTTGTGATATTTTCACATTGATTTTGTATCCTGAGACTTTGCTGAAGTTGCTTATCAGCTTGAGACTTTGGGCTGAGATGTTGGGGTTTTGTAAATATACAATCATGTTGTCTGCAAATAGGGACAATTTGACTTCCTCTTTTCCTAATTGAATACCCTTTCATAAGAAGGAAAAATTATGGTTATCAGGGGAGCTCAGTTCCCATGGTGTAAGTAGAGGGCTCTTCCTGAGTGTCTCCCATTACAGTAAAAAAAAAAAAAAAAAAAAAAAAGAGTCAGCAATGGTTCATAGATCCAGAGATACAGCTCTGTTTTCTCTAGAAGTCTGGCTGCCTATCACTAGATTCGTCTTTGCCAACAAAAGTATCTTATACATCACCATCAGAGAAAGACAGTGGTACTAGGCTTGGGAGCCATTGTCTGGTTACTTCTGGTATGTTACCCCCAATTTCCATTACTCAACATAGTAACAAATTTTTCCAGATTTGTGTCACATCAAACGTTTTTAAGTATTCCATTTACATCTTTATTCCAGTTATCAATAACACATCAGACAGGATTTCACCAGGAACAAAGACAAACATATGGGTTTCTCTACAAGTGTAATTCAGCACATTTTGTTCTACGGAGATCCTACTGCCGCTTTCTTTCTACTAAAGCATTGTCTCTCCCTCTCTCTCTCGCTCCCTCTCACTCTTCCTCTCTCACCTCTCACCTCTCCCCTCTCCATCTTTCTGGCTCTTCCTCCCTTCATACTCCTTAGTTCATGATATACTATCACATTGGTCTGTCCAAGTTCTTTTTATCACCATACCCCAACCTCTCCAAATCATTCTCATATGTCTAATTAATTCATGTGTGTATTTATAAATCTACTTTCAAAATGTGCATGATTTTTCTATGTGTATTTTAGAACACATAATTGATATTCTATTACGGATATATCATCCTATTTCTTACTTTTTTTACTGAGTACCATCTTTTTTAGCTCCATACATGAAGCCATGTCTACTTCTAGTCTGCTGGTTCTAACTGCTGCAAGATGCTCCCTGGCATTCACCTACCACATGTGATTAGCCACTTTTCCCCTGATGGACACCCTGATTATTTCCAGTTCCCTATCACCACCAAAATGGCTGGAATAAATTATGAACCTGCCTAAGTTCATAATTATAAACCTGAGATGTATATCAAAAGGGCCAAATTGCTGGGTTGCGACATACATACAGTAAATCTGACCAAGAGCTGCCACTTCGCCCCTTGATGTGGCTGCACCAGCTGGAGTAGCCTCAGTGATCACCCTTCACACAGCATCTCACAATCGTAAGCCCTATCTCTTGATATCTTCACAGTTATGTCCTGAAATTGCATGGGCCACCTGTGTTAAATGCAAATTCTATTCGTTTGTAGCCATTCTCTATGCATTGGAATATATAGTAAGACAGGGTCATAAATTGACTTGTTGGTTCTCTTCCTTGGTATTTTCCTGTTAGAATACCTGAGCACTTTCTTGGCAATGGTTCTTCCAATGTTGTATCAGTTAACCACCAGACTTATTTGAGATCTTTATCTATGGTTTATTTACACCTCGTTCTCTTTCATATTTCAGGTTAAATCCCTTCTGAACAGGTTAGAAGTTCTATCAAACAGTTTTCCTCTTCTCATGGCTGCGCATTGTCCCTTGCCAAGGCTCAGATGTTCTGGCATGAAAAATCATGGCCTACAACACTTTAAAACAATTTCTGTGGCCAACGGTTCACTTCCCTGATGCCTTTTCCTTTTCCAAATGCTCCGAATGCTTTGATTTGTAGTCTGGACTTCAAAGTCACCAACAATACATTCCAGATCCCTTTGGCTGCTATATTATTAATTCCCAAAGAGATCAGCAAAACAGCCAGCAGTTAGTGGGTTTCAGAAGAGATGGGGCTGCTACTTTTTCAGAAGATTGAGTCACCCTTCCTCTGAGTTACTTTCTTTACACATTAACTTCCAGACAATGGTTTCAATTCCATTGATATTTTGGGATATTGTTCCTCCCAATTTCTCCTGTTGATTATTTTCTCCATCTTTGAGTCTTACTGTGGGTGAGGAAATTTTTTGTTGCAAATCTCCAAAAAATTTTCCAATGTATTTGTTGAAAAAAATTGCATGTAAGAGGGCCCACGCAGTTCAAACCTGTGTTATTCAAGGATCACCTGTATTTTACATACCACTCTGGTACAGAATCATTTATAGAAGCCTTTCTTTACATTAAACCAGCTGGCAGAATAACATTTTTCAAGCAATGGATGGTACAACTGTTTGCAAAGTGAGCCCTTGAAGAGTTCACAGTTAGTTTAATCACCTTGGGTTAAAAAAAAAATCACTTGTTCCTAAAATATGATGATTTGCAAAACAATAAAATCCCCACCTAATTGTAGGCAGACAATATTGAATTTAGAGCAGTACCTGCATGAATGCCTAATCTAGGCAAAAGGCCTCAAATACAGGATCTGTCTCTGCCCCTAGGGAAGGCTGTTTGGCAGACATTTATAGTATGATTACACTGTTTACTAATTCTATAAGAAACCAATAATAACTCATCTCTGTTAAAAGTCTGAAGAGACCTCTAGATTGTTTTATAATCTTAGCCAGATATGTTCAATTACTTCTTTTTACTGTGTTTGTATCTTTTTTATTTGATAAATAATTTAAGTACTTTTATCTATATTATCATGCACCATTTTGCATTATAAATTGTAAGTATTTAAAGAAGTATACATTTTTAAATTCACTTTTATAAAGTTTGGTATTTTCTCTTATTAGGAAAGTTTGTAAAAGACTTTGAAATGGGCACGGAGATTACTTGGTATCTCTTTTGGCTTTCTCTTAACTACCACAACAAATTACCACTGTAGAGGCAGAAAGATGTGATACTTTTCCTCACACATCATAAGGGTCAAGCTGGATACTCCTATAACAAAAGACAGGTTGGCAAGAAAAAAGCATAACATATTACTTAATCAAAGTTTAATATGACACAGGAGCCTTCAGAAATGAAGGCCCAGGGGCCAGGTGCAGTGGCTCATGCCTGTAATCCCAACCCTTTGAGAGGCCAAGGCCAACAACTGCTTGAGGCCAGGAGTTCAAGACCAGCCTGGCTAACACGGTGAAACCCTGTCTCTACTAAAATTACAAAAATTAGCCAGTGGTGCACACCTGTAATTCCAGCTATGTTGGGAGGCTGAGGCAGGAGAACTGCTTGAACTCAGGAGGTGGAGGTTGCAGCGAGCCGAGATCGTGCCATGGCACTCCAGCCTGGGCGACAACATGAGGCTCTGGCTCAAAAAAAGAAAGAAAGAAAGGAAAGAAAGAAAGAAAGAGAGAAAGAGAGAAGGAAAGAAGGAGAGAGAGAGAGAAAGAAAGAAGAAAGAAAGAAAGAGAGAAATGAAAACCCAAAGATGCAGAAGAAACTGTCTATTTTTATGCTTAGGTTTGATAAAGAACGGACAGCTGTGTAGAAATGTGACTGGATCTAATGGAACAGACTGATAGGGGAAATCTGGCAAGATCTGTCTGCTCAGCTTCTTCCTTTCATCTCTATAGCATTCCTTTCCCCCAGGTATGGGGCAGGCCTCTTCCAGAATGAGCGCCTTATGAACTATTTTCAGGCAAGTTAGGTTAGAGAATTTTTTTTTTGATCAGTTCTCACACAGAAAAGTAGGTAAAGGTCACAATGACTTCTTGGTTTTGAGACCCTCCCGATCTCTTTTATTATATAATACTCTAATATTATAACACTATAATGGTGTTTTCTGAGCCCTAACATCATAAACCTAGTAGATCAAAACAACACAAATTTATTATTTTACATCTTTGGAAGTGAGAAATCTGAAATGGGTCTCACTAAGCTAAAATCAAGGTGTTGGTAAAGCCTGATTTCTTCCGAAGGCTGTGGGGGAAAATCCCATTTTCTTGCCTTCCCAGCTTCTAGAGGCCACTTGTATTCCTTGGCTTGTGGTTTCCTCTGTCTCTGAAGCCAGCAGTGTGGTATCTTTAAATCTCTCTCTGACTGTGACCTCTCCCTCTGCCCCCCTTTTCTATTTTAAAGGACACTTGTGGTTACATTAGGCCCATCTGGATAAACCAGTACAATTTCCTTAAAGTCATTTGATTAGCAAACTGAATTCCATCTACAACCTTCATTCCCATTTTCTACATCACATAACATATTAATAGGTTTTGGGAATGAGGACACAGACGTGTTGGGGTGGGGAGGTTGGAGGGGCACTATCCTGCCTACCACAGTGTCTTTTCACTGGAATGCTCATTGCTCTCTGGTGGACATCCTGGGAGTTATCTGATTCTATAGGAATATTCTCCTTGCTTTGACAAGGCTGTTTACTATTTGCCAGGCTTTGGAGTGAACACTGTGCATAATCTCATTTAATATCTAAACTACTGATATCCCCATCTTACTAAAGAAGAAGCTGAGCCTTAGAACCAGTGTCACTTGTTCAGAGTCACACGGCACATTTTCTGTTTCTATGGATCTTAGCCTGATTTGCTAGGGTACATATAACAAAATATAGATTAACAAGAGAAAAGCATGGCAATGTATTTACATATTCCATATGCAAAGGTGCCATGTTTTGGGGTGGCATGTCCTGATCCTCATAACTGTTTTATCACTTTATTAGTTGAAGAAACTGCAGGTGATACAAATAAGTTTTCTCTGTAGAAATACAAATGCATTTTGTCTAATTGGTATATAATTGCTTCATGCCTTGTAGGAAAGATTATTTATTTATTTATTTATTTTTGAGACAGAGTCTTGCTTTGTCACCCAGCATGGAGTGCAGTGGCACAATCTCAGCTCACTGCAACCCCTGCCTCCTGGGCTCAAGCGATTCTCATGCCTCAGCCTCCCGAGTAGCTCAGACTACAGGCATGCACCACTACACCTGGCTAATTTTTGTATTTTTAGTAGACATGGAGTTTCACCATATTGGCCAGGCTGGTCTTGAACTCCTGACCTCAAGTGATCCGCCCACCTCGGCCTCCCAAAATCCTGGGATTACAGGCACGAGCCACCATGCCTGGCCAGAAAGACAATTTCAAACATTACATTTTATTGTCCTATAGATATTAAATTGTTCTGCATCAACTAGTAAATTTATTTCTGCATTGCTGATTGTCTGTATGTATCTATTCTTTAGTTTCTCTTTGAATCAGTTTCAACATGTTACCGATTCCTCCATTAACTGATGTATTAAATAAAATCTTTGACATGTATTCAATTTACATTCAGATGAGAGTGATTATTTTATTTTTTTAGATTAAATTTTGACACACTTGAAATTACCCAATAGCCAAGAATTATCTGCCTGAATAATATACAGAAGCTGATACTCTCTAAAATACTCTCTAGTATTTCACCAGATACACTCTATCTAACAGAAATTCTGTGGGTGTTAATAAATATTCCCTGAGGGAAGGGTTTCATTTTTAAATAATTTGGGGAATTTTTTTTATTCAAAGGACCTCTTGCAGCACTAGTATTTCATGTACAACATTTTAGAAAATTTTATTGTAGGCCAAGTGCAGTGGCTCAGTCCTGTGATCTCAGCACTTTGGGAGGCCGAGGCAGGCAGATCACCTGAGGTCAGGAGTTCTAGACCAGCCTGGCCAACATTGTAAAACCCCTACTCTAGTAAAAATATGAAAATTAGCTGGGCGTGGTGGTGCGCACCTGTAGTCCCAGCTACTTATGGATGCTGAGGCAGGAGAATCACTTGAACTGGGAAGGCGGAGGTTGCAGTGAACCAAGAACGCGCCACTGCACTCCAGCTGAGGCAACAGAGTGAGACTCTGCCTCAAAATAAAAAGAAAAGAAAATTTTATTAGAGGTTCTTGGATCATTGTAAACTAATGACAAACCATTAGCCAAGACCCACATAAAATTACAGTGCTCATGTCAAAAAAATTATTCTATCTCTTTGCCTTGGTTTTCCCAACTCCAAAATGCTCTTGGCTGTCTGGCCATCTTTAACTAAAGCAGGCTTGCAACCAGTAGGTTGTAGGTTTATGGGTGCATCTCAAGGTATTTCTGATTTTTGTTTGATCTGATTTTTTTCTAGATACTCGAGATTGAGACAGGATTTAAAATATCAACTTATTGATTTACAATAGATCATCAGTGGCCCAAAAGCTCATGTTCATCATTCAAGATTCCACCTTCCTGGTAACGGCAGGCCTGGTGGCTGGTAGTCACATGACGCTTTGGTGACTGCGAATCAGAGTAGAGTGAGGTATGTACCCTCTGAGATCAAGTAATAATAACAAAGTATGATAATAATCACTAACATTATTAGATGTTTACTATTTGCCAGGCCCTGGGCTGAACGCAGTGCATAATCTCATTTGATATCTAAACTAGTGTTATCTGCATCTTACTAAAGAAGCAGCTGAGCCTCAGAGCCAGGGAGTCACTTGTTCAAAGTCACATGGCACAGGCTGAGCTGTGATTGAGGCCCACACAGTAGTGAGCATTATAATTCACAGGCCCACAGTTTTTGGATGATTGGGGCCAGATGTAGTTCAGATTTCTGAATTTTTAAGATTTCAGAGAAGTAAACAGTTCATATACTGTACGTTAAAACACCCCCAGTGGGAACTGTACCTTTTAACACTCCCAGGAGGAATACCGGCAGCCTCTTATGATTAAACACATTAGTACCTCTCTCATAAAAGATAAAAATACTCACATTAAGATAATAAAGACTATAAATGTCTCCATATTTCAGGTTACCGTTGCTGCCAAATGGGTCTCCAAAGAGTTTTTATTTTCAGAGTTTTTTGAGTTTTAGAACTTCACACAAAGGATTCAGTAGGTTTAGTATTTCTCTTTCCAAGGTAGTTCTGTAGTGCTGATTTTTTTTTTCTTTTGAGACTGAGTCTCGCTCTGTCGCCCAGGCTTGAGTGCAGTGGCGCCATCTCGGCTCACTGCAACGTCCTCCTCCTGGGTTCAAGCGATTCTCCTGCCTCAGCCTGTGGAGTAGCTGGGACTACATACAGGTGCATGCCACCACGCCCAGCTAATTTTTTTGTGTTTTTTAGTAGAGACGGGGTTTCGCCGTGTCAGCCAGGATGTTCTCAATCTTCTGATCTTGTGATCCGCCCGCCTCTGCTTCCCGAAGTGCTGGGATTACAGTGACACCGCGCCCGACCATACTGCTGATTCTTACTCTTTCAGGTTGGACGAGCCGAGAGGCCAGCCTTCGAGCTCCAGGTTTTCTTGAGTCATGGTAAAATACATTTGGCCTCTAGGGGGAGCTCCAGGCCTCCAGTTTCACCCACACCCCAATCTACACCCACAAAAGCAAAGCGTTGCAATCCCAAAGAGGAGTTGTACAACTGGACGTGTCAAGACGGACTTAACATCGAGCCGCCACACAAAGGCTGTGGTCTCTTTCTCCCAGCATTTTCTTCTCTGGGAGTATGCCTTCCCTCTGCACACCTGGTGCAGTAGATGTCCAGGAGCTGCTCCTGGCTGTGTCTCATCCCTCCCTGAGAGGGCACGAGGTGGGCACTGTCGGTAGAAGTGTCCCATAGCGCGTAAGAACGTGGAGGCCGGTTCTCCCTTCCCTTGGCAGGCTTTCTTACTGCCCTTCCTTGCCGTCAGCGTTGTACAGTAGAAAAGTCAGAAGCTCAGTGGCTCAAGCCTGTAATCCCAGCACTTTGAGAGGCCGAGGAGGGCGGATCACGAGGTCAGGAGATCAAGACCATCTTGGCCAACATGGTGAAACCCCGTCTCTACTAAAAATACAAAAATTAACTGGGCGTGGCGGCGGGCGCCTGTAATCCCAGCTGCTCGGGAGGCTGAGGCAGGAGAATCACTTGAACCCAGGAGACAAAGGTTGCAGTGAGCCGAGATCGTGCCGCTGCACCACTCCAGCCTGGACAACAGCATGAGACTCTGACTCAAAAAAAAAAAAAAGAAAAGTCAGAAGCTTTGCTTTGAGTCCGAAGAGAAAATGTTTGTGTTTGTTGGTGTTTTAATGATTTTCTTTAAAGGCAGCAGACGTAGATCTGTGAGATCTGTGTCCCAGGCGTGCTGCACAGGGTCCCTCATTGAAACTTGGAAAGAAGTTCACAGGAGCAAATGAACAGTCTCTGGTCTTCTGCTAGATGTGTTTTCCCACATGAGAAAGGTGGCTGTAGAAAGACTGTTCCCTAGGGTCCCAGCGTTCCATTCCCATTTACAAACAAATTATAAATACCGTTGTCTAGGTGCTTTGTTTGGTCGAATTTCAAACCTGCTTTCTTTCATTTACACCTTGAATTTAATGCTTTTATACTTTCTCAGGTTCCCATTTATGGGAGTTCTTTCGGTTGTGCCTAAAGCTAGCTCATTGCATTCATTATGTTTCACCAGTTTAACTTTCAGCAATACCTGCTGAAATACCCAGGGTTGGTATTCAAAACTCCGAGCAACTGAAAAGACACAGGCACCAACTAATTAGAACAGATGCTAGCTAGAAACAACCCACTCAGCTGTGCGGTGCCATGCACACAGGTGGAGCCTCAGGCTGGCTGGTGTGAGCTATTTAAGAATCTGGTCTATGATTTCATTCTAGCTTCTATTCCTACTTTGTACTTGCCCACTTGTGAAATATGTCTTTATGTTACATTGAGGAAGGGCAGTAAAAAAAATTTCTATTGCCATAAAAAATATAAAATTCATGCTACGGTGCCAAACAAAACCAATGCTAGTGTAACCACCCAAAGGGGTTCACCTTGCCCGCTGCCTAGACAGAGCGAATTCAAGACAGGGAAATTGCAATAGAGAAAGAACCATTCGGCTGTGCGGGAGACTGGAGTTTTATTATTACTCAAGTCGGTCTCCTTGAGCAGTTTTGTTTTGTTTTGTTTTTATTGGACTTTAGGGTCTGAGGTACATGCGCAGATCATGCAGGATTGTTGCACAGGTACATGCATGGCAATGTGGTTTGCTGCCTCCATCCCCCAGTCACGTATATCTAGCATTTCTCCCCATGTTATCCCTCCCCAACCTCCCAACCCTCCCTGCTGTCACTCCCTTAGCCCTGACCCCAACAGAGCCCAGTGTGTGACAGGGAGCAAAGTTTTAAGGATAACTTCGTGGGTTTGGGGAAGCCAGTGAGCCAGGAGTGCTGATTGACAGGGATGAAATCACAGGGAGTCAAAGCTGTCTTCTTGTGCTGAGTTGGTTCCCAGGGTCAGGGTGGGGGATGGGTAGTACACAAGATCATATGAGCAGTTTACCGATCTGGGTGGTGCCAGCTGATCCATCAAGTGCAGGGTCTGCAAAAATATCTCAAGCACTGATCTTAGGAGCAGTTTAGGGAGGATCAAAATCTTGTAGCCTCCGGCTGCGTGACTCCTAAATCATAGTCTCTAACCTTAGCTAACCTTAGTCCTACAAAGGCAATCTAGTCCCCAGGAAGAACGACGTCTGCTTTGGGAAAGGGCTGTGACTGTGTTTTTTTTTTAAACTATAAACTAAGTTTCTCCCAAAGTTAGTTCGTCCTACACCCAGGAATGAACAAGGACAGCTTGGAGGTTGGAAGCGAGATGGAGTCAGTTAAGTTAGATCTCGTTCACTGTCTCAGTCATAATTTTGCAAAGGCGGTTTCAGTTGTGCTAATTATTCTCACTACCTACCTCTGTGTAGTATGAAAGGAACTATTCTCTGGTAGAAGCTGATATCTCTATCTGAAAGGCAGGATGTGGCCTCTAAGAACCCGCTCTTACTTCTAAAAGGACAGGTCCTAAAAGACTGCATCAAGCCTCAGCTCACAAAGAACTGCTGCTGGTACCATTCAAATTATTCACTCTAGAAAGCCCCCAAAATATATTTCTTAAACCTGTTAACTATAACCTTCCTCCATAGCAGCATAGACTACCAAAGTACTTGTGAGCTTTGTGAAGGGTTAAGTACTGAACTGCGCATTGTACATGACTCAAAGGGTGTAACTCAGGGGTGTTTTCTGCACACATTAATCAATGCCATCTCCTGACAAACTATGCCATGCCATTTGCAGCTCTACTAGACGTTCTAAATATCAGAAAAAAAGAAAAGAACTAAGATATGAGATTCTTACATGCAGTTGTGAGTAACAGCAAGGGAAATGCAATAGAACCGAGGTCTCTGGGCAGAAAGTTCCTACCAGAAATATTCTGCGGGCTTGTAATAATACCCAGGCACTGAGTTAGCTTCCAATGCAAAAGCACAAAATATTAACATTAGAAGGAATATTAATATAACCTCTCACTCTATAGAGGAGAAAGCAAAATTTTCAACTGCATCTCAATTTTAGTTGAAGCATTTAGAGGAGTTCTCTGATGGATATACATAAAAGTTGCTTTATGCAAATTGGCTTTATGGTGTCCTTGGTTGGAGCATTTCTATTACATAAATCATGAAATGACTGCTATTGGACAAAATTTCCCCTTTATATTTCTCTACACTAGAGAACCTGATATAGAATATAAAGAACCTTTAATCCTCTTCCATTCACTTTTTTCAGGGGCTCCTTTTTGGTTCATAATTGTAGGTTCAAGGACAGCTCTGTAAAGAATTTTGAAAATTCAGGCTTCAACCAATTTGCAGATATCCTAACCCAGTACTGTTGAAAGTGTGTTCACAGACTACTGACGACTGTTTCTTCTCAGTTCCTGAAACGATTCATATTGAAATTGAGAACTGCATTTAGAATGTTGCAATAATTTTAAATCCCTTAAAGGTAATGACAAAAAAGAGGGGTTTATATTTTGTGGATTCATCTATGAGGAACTAGGAATTTAAAAGAACTAGCTGGTTTTTAACCCCAGATATTTTGAGACGCACTCACCTAACTTGTGGTCTTTTTAATTGCCAGTGATTCGCTTTTGATTCATAATTATGATATAATGAACTCTTTTCTCCAAACAAAGATTTATACAGAATTTCATTGTTTAAAAACAAATATATATATATATACACACACCACAGTAAATATACATACATACTATATATGTGCATATATACTATATGAGACATAATATATACACAACCTCATAGTATATATGTATATATGCACACACATATGTAATATGTATATATCATATATGCACATATATATGCAATACACATGTATATATAGTATATGCACACACATATGTAATATGTATATATAGTATATGCACATATATATGCAATACACATGTATATATAGTATATGCACATACATATGTAATATGTATATATAGTATATACACATATATATGTAATACACATGTATATATAGTATATGCACATACATATGTAATATGTATATATAGTGTATGCACATATATATGCAATACATATGTATATATAGTATATGCACACACATATGTAATATGTATATATAGTATATGCACATATATATGCAATACACATGTATATATAGTATATACACATATATATGTAATACACATGTATATATAGTATATACACATATATATGTAATACACATGTATATATAGTATATACACATATATATGTAATACACATGTATATATAGTATATGCACATACATATGTAATATGTATATATAGTATATACACATATATATGTAATACACATGTATATATAGTATATACACATATATATGTAATACACATGTATATATAGTATATGCACATACATATGTAATATGTATATATAGTATATGCACATATATATGCAATACATATGTATATATAGTATATGCACACACATATGTAATATGTATATATAGTATATACACATATATATGTAATACACATGTATATATAGTATATACACATATATATGTAATACACATGTATATATAGTATATACACATATATATGCAATACATATGTATATATAGTATATGCACATACATATGTAATATGTATATATAGTATATACACATATATATGTAATACACATGTATATATAGTATATACACATATATATGTAATACACATGTATATATAGTATATACACATATATATGTAATACACATGTATATATAGTATATACACATATATATGTAATACACATGTATATATAGTATATACACATATATATGTAATACACATGTATATATAGTATATGCACATATATATGTAATACACATGTATATATAGTATATGCACATACATATGTAATATGTATATATAGTATATACACATATATATGCAATACACATGTATATATAGTATATGCACATACATATGCAATACATACGTATATATGTATATACACATACATATGTAATACATACGTATATATGTATATACAAGGGATTATTTTTACTGGACCTTGTGCCTGATTTTGTACTCAGTATTGTATCTGTGTGTTTGTGTGTGTGTGTTTGTGTTTGGTGACAGAAGCAGTATGATCTAGTTTCTGACTCACTCAGCCTCTTTCTGGGCCAACAAAAGCCCCTGAAATGCTTTCTCGGGCCCCTATGGCTTCATGAAGCACAGTCTAAAAAAACACTGTCTATTAGTGGACGACATGAACAAGTGACAGTAGAAACAAGTTTAACCAAAATGAGCAGAACTGACAAGAATTTGTAGTAAGTTAGAAAAAATAAAGGCAAGCATACAGACTCAGAAACATACATATCTCTCCCAAAAAATGTCCCAGAAATGATAGCCATGAGTCAGTTGTTACATTTGTCTTTGAAAGTTCAACCTGTAATGAGTTATCCATAACCTTCTGTGGTTCCACCTAATTATGTGTTTTGCATATTTTGAGAGAAACGCAGAATTTCCTGTATGATGCTGTGGTTTTCATTGTTTGGTTGATATTGTGAACATCCAGGGCCAACTTTCCTCAAGTTCAAAGACAGGAAAACACAGACACCAATGAAGAAGTTATAAACCTCCCGATACTCTATTGACCCTGACTTAGAAGCATTAAGTAGCTGAAAACACTGACCCGATTAGTCAGAGGAAGCAGAATGGAACCTCTTTAGCAATAATACCTGAAAGAACATGCTAAAGCCCCAGGTCATGTGCTAGATAAGACATCTGAGCTCCCCTAAAATTTACCTGGGTACAGCAGTCAGTGCAGCACAGGAAGCCTGCACAGCTGACGACACTGAGGGGCCCATCCATAGGTCAAAGTGAGCACATATGCCCCTTGGTGAACTGTCAAGATGAGGCGCTTAGTTGTAGCTTTGCTGAGTTCATGGAGAAGGCAGCACACATAATTCATTTATGAAAGTGCCAAAAGGTTGAAAGAATCATGGCCTTGTGTCCTGACTTTCCTGGTTGCATTCTCTCATCTACATAGCAGATGGACTCCTCTCCGTGCTGACAAACAGTATGGTTTAATTAGCAAATGCTACTCCAAGGTATTGCCATTCCATTTTTCTTTGTCTTTTTTTTCTTAAGACAGAGCCTTGCTCTGTCACCCAGGCTGGATCGCAGTGGCTCCATCTTGGCTCACTGCAACCTCTGCCTCCCGGGTTCAAGTGATTCTCCTGCCTCAGCTTCCTGAGTAGCTGGGATTACAGGCACCCACCACCACTCCCAGGGAATTTTTGTAGTTTTAGTAGAGACAGGGTTTTGCCATGTTGGCCAGGTTTGTCTCAAATCTCTGACCACCTACCTTGGTCGCCCAATGTAGGTTACAGGCCTGAGCGATTGCACCCAGCCTAATTTCTCTTTTTCTTTAATTGCAGAAGCTCTAATACATAAGTTGGAGGGTTCTTATCTCACTATAAACTTATTTTTTGAGTCCTGCAGACAACAGAGGAGGTGAGTAGGAGGACAGGAAATACTTTAAATAATCTAAGAGGACATCTCTTCAATTTGAGCTAGCAGCTATGTTTGATTTCATTTCTCCACTGCTCCGAATGATCTCTTCAAATCATGTGACTTACGAGATAGCGACAGATAATACAGGAGTTCATGATTGCTGCATCATTTCATCTAGAAAGATCTCAGTGCAGCTTGTAAGATTGATATCGCTTTCTGGCCATGAGTTACAAATTAATATACCTTCGCAACAGCACTGTAAAGACAGATAACTTCAACATTTCGCAGAATAGTTTTGAAATAACATGTTTGAACATCAACTCTGACGCTGGTAAAGAACCCTAGCAAATGTACCTTTAATTTGAAGCAACAGAATATTTCATTAAGACACTGGAAGGAAGTGGAGACCATGTTTTCTACTTTACATACAGGTGAAATCTAGGCCAAGAAATGTTAGAGGGTGTTGTAAATTCTGTGACTACACTCCACTTTTCTAGGTTGCTGACCATTAAATTAGAGTTCATTCAAATGGAGTTTTTTTCAGAGGTAAAACCTTTCATAGTTTTTCATACCACAAAATTTTCTAGCCCCACACAGAGAATTAAAAAAAAAAAAAAAAACAGGTAAAACTTGACATAGGGGTAAGAAAATTAAACCACCTTTTGATATTTTGGGATTTCCAAACCAAGACTGTGCTGTCCAAAAATGTACTACCACCTACAGTATTGTTTTAGCAGAAAGATCTTTTTAAATATCAGTTGTCCTTCTAGATTATTCTTCTTTCAACCAGAAGACCTAAAAACTGAATATGGACTTAATGAAGACATTAGATGCTGTTTACCTTAGAGCTGGAAGTGCTAGAATCTTAAAAATTATTTCATGTTGATTGCCTCCCTGGGAGGGATGACAAGGAGAGAGGGAGAAAGAGATTTGCAGGTCATAGGATCATAATGAAATGTTCACTTCTGTATGTTCAGCCTGAAGGTTGAGATGGGAGAAAGTAGTGACTTGCTTCATAGAACATCTTGCAGTTGATGTATCCATTGGGCAGTTGGTAGCCTAAGAGGAAGCACACCCAGGTGGGGTGAAGAGAAAATTGGTGAAGATGATGTGAGATTTATTTTCATTCTCCCAGGTCAGGGAAAAGGATCCAGGAAGGGAAGAAGCATGAGAATAAAGCAACCTACCTTGCAAATTATGCTACAAATTCCTAATTACAGCATATAAAAAAATTTATGTACTTTTCATGAAAGCTTAAAATTGGCCTGGCATCAAAGGGAGGTGAAAAGTTTGGGATTCCAGTCAGCCCTTATGTTCCCCTTCTTTGATGCCACAAAGATAGATCACAGTCTCTCAAGCCAAGAAGATGCATTTTGCCAAAACTAACCTGTCTGGAATCATGATGGGTATGAAATCTCAAAATTATGATTTTATAATGAGTTTGCACAGTCATTAT
Source organism: Callithrix jacchus (assembly GCF_049354715.1). NCBI lineage: Eukaryota > Metazoa > Chordata > Mammalia > Primates > Cebidae > Callithrix > Callithrix jacchus. Next base: position 104,417,154 of record NC_133516.1, on the reverse strand, counting down.
GAAAAACATGATAGTTTTACCACATAGGCCAGCCAGAGTTTCAGTTTGTAATGCAAACATTGTGATCAGGAGTATTTTCATAAGAGACTCAATATTCTTCCTTTTTAAAGCTTTCAAAGTATTCAAATATCACAATTGTCTGTGTCTAGTTACCACAGTGGTTTGGAGTACTATACAGGGCAAGGTCAAAAGTTTGATCTCTTTAGGTCGCTGGCCTTTTCAGTTCCATGTCACTGCCAGGATGAAGAAGAGCTTCCTGGCCCTAAAATTGATGTAGTTTTTGCCTTCTTATACATGATAACTACCATGATTAGCATCATAATCAACCATTGTAATTCTAGCTGGAAGCCTTGCTTATAAATTCATTCAACAAATATTTACTGATATTTACAAATATTAGGCACCACCCCACTTTCTCTTCTACTGGACAACTCTTCATCATCCTTTAAAGTCTAAGAAAATATTATTTCCTGCCCTCCTTATTGCTATTGAATATGATCAATAATAAATAAAAGTAATACCAGACAGAGTGTTAAGGGTCTTCCCTAACACTCCTCCCATCCAGTCACTGACTAATTACTTTCCCCATTCTACAGTGACGCACAGTGACTTCTCTTATGTAACACTATTATAATTGTAACAAAATCATCAGCTATTATTTAATGTCCATTTCACCCACACTTGGGTGGAAAGGTTGAACAGGGCCCTTTTATTTATGACGCATCTTCACTATCTAGCAAAGTGTCCAGCATATAAAATATTCTTTGGATTAGATGGATGATTGACAGGTTGTGGTATAAAGAGCAAAGGTTCTGCCAGGACCAGAGGCTATGAAAATGGGCTAGAAGCTGCTGCTCTAAACCCTGGTGTGTATGTGGATGGGACAAAGGAGCGGGAGAAGAGTACACTAGGAAGAGGAGCAGCATGACGCAGAAACTCAGTAAGAAACCTTAGGGAAGACACTCAGGAATATGCTGCTAATTTGTACAGAAGATAAATATATGAGATTTTACTTTTTTGAGAAATTAATCCATTTTCCTGTTCATATACATTATGAATTCCAAGACGTGGATGCACACACACACATTTAAAAACTGTACTGAAGAGTGCATAAAGATTTTCAGATAAAGTATCCAAAAATAGCTCTAGCATAGTCCTCATCCCATACAATAAGTCAAGTACTTTAACAAATGTTCTGCAACTTTCCAGAACTTAGAAACGTCCTGGAGTCAGAGATTGGAAAAGAAGAAATCTCTTCTTTCTGGAGAAACAATTAGGGCAATTTTTTTTTTCAAGGAATTCATTAAAGAAGCAGTTTTAAGCAAGTGTTTTCTTGTATCTTTTACTTTCTGATTTCTTTCCAAACCAGATGAAAAGTACCAATGAAGAAGTCGAAGTCTGCCGCTTCGAATTTTCTTACATTTGCAATGAGGAGATGCAGTTTCTTTATGAGTTCTGCCCTCCCTGTTGTTTTTGCCTTAGTTTCTCCAGGCTTCATGGATTTAAGCCATGTCATAGCTGGCAGAGCCTTATCGATGACCTATTCCCGCTTGATCACTTTTCAGCTGAAGAAAACAGAGGGGTGGAGAGAATTGCCTATGCTAGTTGCTGGCAACTGGAACCCAGGCCTCTGTACTCCCTGTCCATCCAGTGTTCTTTCTCTGGACCACATAGTCTCCCAGACTGAGCTGTGTTTGTATGTGCTTTGGAAAAGGGTGGATGAGAGGATGAGACAATGCCCAGGATTTGAGACTGACTAATCACTTATGTGACCGTGAACAGCGTTAGGCCAAAGAGATCCAGACTCCCATGCACCCTAAGGAGTCAAAGGACATAATACTGTTTTAGCATAGAAATGAGAAGCCTTGAAACACTGCCTGATGTCTGCAAAAGAGCTTCTGACATCCTAAAGGAATTCAGATTTGGAATCAGTGTCCTAAAAAAAAAGTGGCAGGAAAAGGATTTGGAATATTAATTTGTTATTTATTGAATTTACAGAATTAGGTCTGCATCAAATCAACATTTGGAGAGTGTATTTTCTACGATCCTTCAAGTGTATTTTGAGAATACGATCAATAACGGACAGAAGTAATACCAGACAGAAAAATGAATACCTTTCGGCCCTCCTCGTCTGTACCTCACTCCCGTTTAATTAAAGAAGGTAAGACGTGGAAGCCAGATTGGAAAAGTGACTGCCAGGGTCATTTTGTCACTTCAATGACATGACGGAAGTCTTGTAAAACATGCAAATGAATGTAGGCCCACCAAACATCACCTAATGAAGATTAATGTACGTGAACCACCTAAGCAAAGGTCACATACAATGATGGCAAAACACCAAACCAAGCTCTTCTGTGCTAAGGAGCTGCAAAGAGCTGACTGTCATCTGCTTGTGAAGTAAATAGAGTTGAGACCTGGCCATGTGCCTGGTCAGCTCACCCCTGGAGCTCAGCACATCTGGGCCCTGACTTTACAAAGAAAAGCAAGGAACAGTGTAATCTTCATAGTCTTTTGGCCCCAAAGATTCTTCAACCCGTTCCCAATCTGTCAGGGTGCTAATCTGTTTTGAACATTTGGTCCTTCTTTCCAGAATGTCTTCCCAGAGTAACCCAACCCTTCTTCCAAACTGCCAGTACAGCCTGACTGCTGTGCTCCTCTCAGCTGGAATTCTACTGCACACACATCTGGCTGGCTGGCTTGTTTCCCTAGTAATTTAGAAGCTGCTTGAAACAAAATCTGACTTTTAACTTGCATATTGGTCAGTGGTCTGCAAGGCTTTGCCCCGTGAGTATTCATTTTAAAGATGTGGCCTCATAAGTATAATACCTATGAAGAAATGCCAGTATCTACTAGGCAGGAAGTTACTGTGTTCTTTCTAAACACTCCCGAAACTATGGCTGTTATACACATGGAGGTAGTGAGGCTTGTGGGGAACAGAAGGTAAAAGAGAAAAAGATCCTTTATCATTTAAATGGTCCTCAGAAACTAACTTACATGTTCTATTTTTAATCGCTCATGTAACTGTAACCCGTATACACCTAGGCCTGGTCACTCCTGCTTTGAAGCCAGGTGCAGCCAAGGGTAATAGTTAAATCTCATCACTCTGACTCAGAAGACTTTCAAGAATTTACTAGATCTTTGCTGTAATTTGCTTAAAACTTCCTAAAAATCCTCTTTAGTGACCTTTTCTTCTTCTTAATTTTGTGTTGCCGTTGACACCCTCCCTCAAATTTTAGCAGCTAAAGTCTCCATCTAGTTATATGTCAAAGAACACGTTGATGTAACGAAGGGCAGCCATGTAAACGATTTCATTGTGTAGCTTAACGAACATTTATTGAGCACTAGTTGTGTACCATTCACTGTTTTAAGCTTCATGGTGACAAAATAAAGAAGACATAAGACAACCCCTGCCTATTGATGATGAAATGGCAGGGCAGGCAACATCGCTGTCTCCATTTTATAGGAAAGAATCTACACCGAGATTAAGGGAGACTATACAGCAGGTGGTGGTGATGTCTGAACTAGACCAAGGAATGTCTGATTTTTTGCAGATTGAAAAACATGAGGCCAGGTGCGGTGGCTCACACCTGTAATCACAGCACTTTGGAAGGCCAAGGTGGGCACATCACTTGAGGTCAGGAGTTCAAGACCAGCCTGGGCAACATAGTGAAACCCAATCTCTACTGAAAATACAAAAATTAGCCAGGCATGGTGGCAGGTGCTTGTAGTCCCAGCAACTTGGGAGGCTTAGGCATGAGAATCACTTGAACCTTGGAGGTGGAGGCTGCAGTGAGCTGAGGTCACACCACTGCACTCCAGACTGGGCGATAGAGTGCAACTCCATCTCAAAAAGAAAAAAAAAAAAAGAAAGAAAGAAAAAAGAAAAACATGAACTATTTCACAAAAAAAAACCCACAAAACTTACAGTTAGTTAAAATTCATGAACTGTCATAGAAATAATAATCATAATCAACTTGGAGTTTGAAATGATTTTCTATATACCATGTGAGACAGAGCAACAAAGAAGCCATGTCTGCTCGTTTCCATTTGCTACTATAATTTCACAAAGCCTCTGACTCTATGATGATGTGCGGCTCTCTTGAAAGATGTTTTGGAGACAACACACATAGAGCACTCACCTTCCTCCCACCTCACATCTTTTGCCTGAGTCACTACATTTCTTAAAAGATAAGTTACCCTAGTCCTTGCCTTTTCCTGCACATAAGATAACGTCTGACAGAGTTAGTGATTATGCTTCTGTAATCTATAACCAGATGTATTTTTACACCGAAACTTTGAGGTGATTCTACTTTAATATAACTTCTGAGCAAGTTGCATGTGATTTTGCAAGTATAGAACCCCTACCACCAATCTGAGCTGTGGTCTACAATGCTATGCTGAAGTAGGCCTGACAGGACTGCTCTGGAGCTGTAGACGGTAGTCTGTAGTCCTCAGTAAGACTTCTGAACAAAATTAACTTCAACTGTTTCAAAGCTTGATTTTTTTCTTTAGTCAAAAGATATATGTACTTAAATGAGCTTCTCTAGCAGTGCTATCTAATAGAACTTTCTGAATAAATGGAAATAGCCTGTGCCACCCAATGGAGTAGTCACTAGCCACATGCAACTGCTGAGCCCTTGAAATGTGGCTGGTGCAACTGAGAAACTGAATTATTTTATCCGATTTAAACAAATTTACATTTAAATCTTTACATGACTAGTTGCTGCTCTATTAGATGGCATAGCTCTATAACATGCAGATCACGCTAACCTTGGGGACGGCCAAGGACCACAGCTCTATAACATGCAGATCATGCTAACCTTGGGGACGGCCAAGGACCACAGCTCTATAACATACAGATCACGCTAACCTTGGGGACGGCCAAGGTTCACAGCTCTATAACATGCAGATCATGCTAACCTTGGGGACGGCCAAGGACCACAGCTCTATAACATGCAGATCATGCTAACCTTGGGGATGGCCAAGGATCACCTCTTACTGGAGGATAATAAGGGATATTTAACAGATATTTAACATGTTTTAATATTTTGGGGGGTGCAGGTTCAAGTATGGTTGAAAGAGAAACAGGCAAATGTGCTAACAGGCAGCCTCCCATGAAACAAGTGACAGTGACTATCATTCCACATGCTGGTCCCTGGTAGGAGATGGATGATCTATCTGCAGACACAGGCAGTTACTTGCAGTGATAGAGGAAACGAGCTTGTGCTTACAGAAGTCTGTTTCTAAATGAAAGGGTTGGCTATTTTTACCTGTGTAAACCTAGACATATTACTGAATATTAATAAGCTCTGTGGTCTGAAATGAAGTGGTTGAAGATGGGAGAGAAAGGAATATTTTTCTTCCTTTTAATAAGAGACAAGCAAACCTGAAACTCTAAGTCCTTGTCTGTGCACACCAGAAAAACATTTCAGTTCTTAAAACTTCAAGAGTTGGCTCAACAGAGGGCAAGATGTGTTTTCTCTATTATCACTTATTCCCGTAATCCTCTGACTGGCACATTGTAGTATCTAAGAATTTCTCTAATAAAAGCTAATAAAAGGATTTCTAATTCATTCTGCATTCTCACACCACAAGAATATCCAAGCTGCTCGGCGTAACAACATTCCACCTAAGCCAAAGATGCAGATGATGTAATCATAAAAGAGATATTTAAAATGGAAACACTTTCAACAGATCCATTCCACCAGCCCATTTGGACATGATCAAGCAGAGGGCAAACAGAAGCCAACAATCATGAAGCTGTAAGGTCATCATAATCTTCCCTTAATTATTAAAAAAACTATTCTAAACATACAAGAGACAACATAAGGGTAACAGGATATGAGTTTTTAACCGGTTTTAATATGGTGACGTCACTACCTGTTTTCTGTTTTTCTTTGCTTCTTTGCAGTGGAAGGAGTGATTAAACCCATTCTAGGAGGGAGGGAACTTTCTCTGCCCCCGCTCAGTTCCTATCATTCTTCACACCCAGGAGGGAAGGCAAATATTTCTTCTTCCCTTCTAGGAAGTGCATGATGACTAAGCCTCCCTACCCTGGAAAGAGAAGTTAGTTTTTAGTTGTTAGTGATTTGAGCCCTGGATTTCACAGTTAATGAGGATTATTGCACGAAAGAAAATGAACTAATAGAGGGCTTTGAGCCTGAGGGATAGCGGGTCCAGAACTGGCACTCTGGAAAGTACTAAAAGTAGGGGATAATGAGTAAAAGAAAAGGGGTATTACTAGATGGGGAGAACTATCTGGGAAAAGAGGATGAGGCAGAGAAAGTGGATAAAGGGGCACTGAACAGGAAATATAGGGTAAGCAATTGGAAAATAGTCTTGAACATGAGAATCAGAGTTTTCTCAATTTACCACTCAGTGCTCTCACAAGTGAGAATCTGCACGCAAGACCTCAGTGAGGGAGGGACTATTTCTCCATCTGTATTGTGACTTCACTAAATTGACTGCCCAGTAAGCCTAGCAACCCTTCTTGCCACAGAATGTTGTCATGCTATTTGCAGTGGCACTTCATGGGCCATCTTGCTACTACATTCCAAAATAACAAGCCAGAGGGGCTCCCTGGACTCTTCCACAGGTCATAGAGAAGAATCTCTTCAACCGTATGTGGAAAGATTAAATGGCAGAAGTTTACATGTAAGCTGGGATGGAGACCTTTATGTAGAAAGCTCTGTAACATTAAGTATAGTCAACTGCTGATTGCTTCTCTAGTATCTATTCCCATTTCCATCTTTTCCAAACAGATCCCAAATATTTTTAGTATACTACTTCTTTTCTTTGTAGTCCTCGTTACTTAGGGGAAGCTGACCCTGTTCCCAGTTTGGGGGTAGTTTCCTACTGATCCAAGCATGGTTATCCCATCTCCACTGTCAGTGACAGGACTCAGGCTCAAGCCAATTTTCTCATGGTATTCCCTCCTCGTTTCAGCTACTGGTCCAGGGCTGGGGAGTGTGAACTACCTGGGATACTGGCCCAGTTAGACAAAAGAAAAGAACTTTTATTTCAAGATTGGAAGCGATGCAATTGCTCTATCCTGCTGGACATTAAAAAAAAAAAAAGCATACCTCCTTGACTCCTAATGACAGCTGTCTTATAATCCCATATAACCCCAACAACCTTACAACATCTTATAATCCTCTAAAATTGAGGAGCCAACCTTAAGATGTTCAAAAGTTGTGACAGAGAGAGAGAGATGGAAAATACCTTCATGTCTGAAAACATTGTTGAGTCATGAAATCAGCCATGTCTGCAGCCCACCCTACCTATGGATTTATTCAGTTCCTTGTTTAAATTAATTTTCTTGATGTTTTCTACTACTTGTAACTGAAAACTGGCTTAAAATCGTTATTACGAACACCTAGGAAGTATTTAATAGAAAATTACTTTTCTATTAAAACCCAGAACTTTCAATGATTATCCAGAACGGAAAATCCAGTGTAGACATAAGGAGCTTATTAAGCAGCTCCAGTTCTATCCCTGCATATCTCACACTTCTACACGGGGTTCTCCAAAGTAGACACTGCAGCCACCACCTTATTTGGCCCCAGAGTTGTATAAATTCCCTTTTAAGGTCAGATGTAGATACAATGAAGCTACAACTTCCAGGACGACTTTGTTACATGCCAGGAGAGAACAACAGGGACGCAAGCAGAGAGTATACCAGTGGATCAAATTTGTCTGACTTTCGAAGTACTACGTAATTGTTTCATAGCTAGCTGGGGCCTGGGCTTACAGACCTTGTCCTATTCCTTGTCTTAATAGCTGAGATGTTTACCAAAATCGACCCAGCTTCACATGGGACCCTACTCAGGTTTCTAACTTCCTCCCAATTGACCTCAACAGAGAGAGTACCATTTTAAAATCTGTCCCTCTGGAGTTCCCTCTTAGGACTTTGATAAACTTTCATGTAAGATTTCCACTTGAGTTCTAGTCAAGAGAGTCTATATCTGGCTGTGTTTCTCAAAATCTGATTCAAGAACCATCCACAGTAGGATCTCCAGGGATTATCACTTAAAATGCAGATTCCTAGGCCCCAGCCTAAGGATTACGATTCAATAAGTCTTAAGTGTCACCCAGGAATCTACATTTTAGCCAGTTTCTTTGATGACTGTTCCAAAGATAAAAATTTAAAACTCTGTTTTAAGAATAGCTTTAACTTTTCCAAAACTAGCAGTAAAGGTAGCCTGTATGTCATGCTATAATTAAACAAACATACAAATAGAATTCTCCATAAATGTACATATAGTAGTTATTTTGGACTTTTAATTCTGGCTTATAGCTGCAGTTATATAAGCCATTTTCGATATCCTCTTTTTTTTCTTAAACAATCCAAATATATACTTTTATTTTTAAACCAGAAGAATGAGTACATGACAAAATGTTTGTTCTCTCCTGTGTTTAAAGAATTATAGTGAAAGTCCATATATACATTTCTGTGTAAAATGGGAATATCACAAGAAGCATATGGAAAGATATATCTAAGGCTGAGCATAGAGTTTTGATGGAAATAATTTGGTTTACAGTGAATTATAAAGAGCACTAGACACATATTAGAAACAGAATGCTAACATATTAGAATGCAAGGGTGTCTAAAAAGCAAAAGAAAAGGCTCACTCCTACCCATAAGGTAGAATAAGAAGAGCCCTCCTATGGCAACGTATCTCCCTCACCCATCTAGTCACCACCCACCCACCCATTGTTTTTTGTTTCTACATCACATTCTTTAATTTATTATGTTTCAGGCTGCTATAATTTTACACCATTATGTGGAAGGACATATTTAAGTAGCACATAAATCTACTTCTAAACAGTTTATTTGAATGCCTATAATTGTCACTTAGGTGGAATGCCTCTGCTGTAATGACACCCAGGTCAGAAGAGTTTCACTAGGGTCTCCCAGAAGCAGCTGTCAAATCAAAGAGTTAAGTACTGGTAATTTATTTGATGTCATAACCCAAAGAATCAAGGGTCAGGGAGAGGCGAAGTGAAATAGAGAAGAGAAAAAAGAATAACGGGGAGTGACAAGGAGCCATTTACTTCTGCAGCAACGGGGATCTATCCCACAGGGGACCTTTAGGACACTACATATAACACATCTCAGAGTTTTCCCAGCCAAAGTGTAAGGAACTGGGGTATTTATCCACCAACTGCTTTCATCATTGGTTGAGGGATGCTCCAGGAACACCATCTTTCCAAGCACTTCTGTTGCCCTTCTTGTGTGGTGTTGACTGGCCTGGGTCTCAGGAGCTTGGAGTGGAAAGCCATCAGCATGTAAGGAACTGATGAATGCTGAGAGGATACAGATTGGGCACCAACAGTGTCTGCTTCAGTCTAGCCTTTGCATCACTGAGACTCTTTTCGGGTCCCATGTTAAATGAACACAGCCCTGACACTGATTTTTCAGGAGGTGATTGGTCAGAATTTTTTTTATTGTTTTTATTTTTTTTGAGATGGCATTTTGCTCTTGTTGCCTAGGCTGGAGTGTAATGGTGCAAATCTCAGCTCACCGCAACCTCTGCCTCCCAGGTTCGAGTGATTCTCCTGCCTCAGCCTCCTGAGTAGCTGGGATCACAGGCATGCGCCACCTAATTTCGTATTTTCAGTAGAAATGGTGTTTCTCCATGTTGGTCAGGCTGGTCTCGAACTCCCAACCTCAGGTTATCCACCCGCCTCAGCCTCCCAAAGTGCTGGGATTACAGGCGTGAACCACTGTACCTGGCCCAGAATTTCAAAAGAAGGAAGAAAAAAAAAAAGAAGAAAGACAACAGAAAGTTTAATAGGGTAAAATACAGTCTAGACAGCTGCATCTGAGCTGCAGTTGATACCAAAGTCACCCTTGATAATTATGATCTCCCTCCTCTACTCCTTGTTTGGCAGTCCTGTTAGTCTATGTTATTTGCTTGGTGTGGGATCATAGACTTTCATTCCTGAGGGATCTGAAACCCTCATTACCATGCTCTTATTAAACTACTACTGCTTGAATTGCCTGGTCATAAGGATCACTACGTACGAACTCAGTAAAAAGTGCCCCAGTGAATTTCCTGAGTTCTAGACATCTTCCTGCTGGCATTTTGTTTGAGCAATCCTATTTCTTTACAGTACTCAGGACCAATGGTCACTCCCGCTACAGCAGTTCTTGCCTTTATGTTGATCTATTAGTATGTGGAATCCAAAATGACTAGGTGTAAGTTATATCTTTAGGTAAGAAGATCTCAAAGAGAGGTCTGAAGAGTTCTGGGAGTTCCCAAGACAGTTTTAGGGGGTGACAGAGGTCCACTATTTTCAAGTGCATATCTGCAAGAGACCAACTTTTCTTCACGTGCTTAAACCAAAATAACACATTACAACAGAGTGAATACTGAAGCACATATAAGAATCAATCTCTTATTAAATCAGATGTTAAAAAGATTTGGAAAAATATAAAACAATGGCATTCTCTCATTAAATCTTTTTGTTTTGGAAATAATTCATTTTTCATTAAAATGTGTTATAAAAAACAATAAATATAATGGGTTTACTAAGGTTATTTAAAAAATATATTACTAAATAAATACTACAATTTTTTTTTTTTTAGTTTTAATTACGGATAGGGTATTTAGTGGTGGAGAAAACCCACAAAAATAAAACTCATTGGTCTGCAAAGAGTGTAAAGATTACTGAGAGCAAAATATGTGAGACCTCTGCTTTAGGTTTAATGGCACACTGACGGTATTCCCTAATAATTGCGACCCTTCCCTGTGATGAAAGAAAACGTCACACAAATTAAATTGTATGGAGTTCAATTGAGCAAGAAAAAAAATGGCTCACAAATTAGGCAGCCTTCAGAATCATAGCAGAATCAGAGAGATTCCAGAGATGCCTCGTGATCAGAACAAATTTATAGACAAAAAAAGCAAAGTGACATGCAGAAATCGGAAGTGAGGCACAGAACAGCTGGATTAGTTAAGGTTGGCGTTTGCCTTACCTGAACACGGTTTGAACACTCGGTAGTGTGGCTGGAGTGTCGCCGTTGGGATTGGCCAATACTCAGCTATTGTTACAGGTACATACTCCTAAGTTAGGTTTTCAATCTGGTCTGCCTAATAAGTTAGGTTCCTGTTGGTCCACAAGGACTCAAATATAGAAGTGGGGAGTCCTTCTCAGGCCATATTTAGTTCCCTTTAACACCTGTGAACTAGTACCTCCGCTGCAGCAGAGCCTAAAAGTGCTAAAATGGAAAGTACAAATGTCCAGAGAGGGTCACTGGGAGTGATAGTGAGGGATACCACTTCTTCTACCACATGGTTTACCTTTATTCCTTTGTTTAATTTTTCCTCTTTTGCTCTGCCTATGTCATTTTAAAATTCTTTTACATTTTTTGAGATATAATTGAAGTACACTTCACACATTAAAACTGTATAATTTGATGAGTTTTGACATATTATACACCCTTAAAGTCATCACGAAAATCAAGTAACAAACATCTTCATCACTTCCAAAAATTTTCTTCATGGCTGTTTGTGATCCATTCCTCCATCCACCACTGTCCTCAGGCAACCACTGACCTGTTTGTCACTGTAGATTAGTTGCATTTTTCTATAATTTTATATAAATGTGTTAAAATATTAATTACAAGCCCAAGACTGAGGTAGCTCTGGGGCTCTGGGTCCCTGCATAAGCAAACCAAAACCCAACTTACTGTAAATAAAACAAAGCTTAACCATTCAAAAACTAGCAACTAAAATCTAGTTAGGGACTTTCCACTGGAACGATCCAAATAAGCCTACTGCTCCACTTTGAGCAATTTTTAAAAATTATTTTGCCTTGCTTCCTCATTTAGTCTATAAAATTTTTCCCCTCATACAGCTTTAGGGTAGCTTGCAAGCCACCTGCGGTCTGGAGTTGCCTGATTCATGAATCCTGTTTGCTGAAATACACTCTTGATTATTTTAATATGCCTCTGTTTATTTTTAAGCAAATCAAATTATATAATACGTGCTCTTTTTTTTGCTTGGATTCCTTCATGCAGCATAATTATTTTGAGATTTCTGCACTGATATGATTTGGCCATGACCCCACCCAAATCTCACCTTGAATTGTAGTTCTTATAACCCCCACATGTTGAGGGCGGACCTGGTGGGGGGTAATTCATGGTAGCAGTTACCCTCATGCTGTTCTCATGATAGTGAGTTTGCATGAGAGTTGATGGCTTGATAAGGGGCTTTTCCTCCTTTTGTTTAACACTTCTTCCTGCCATCATGTCAAGAAGGGTGTGTTTAGCTTCCCCTTCTGCCATGATTGTAAGTTTCTTGAGGCCTCCTCAGCCGAACTGTGAGTTAATTAAACCTCTTCCTTTATAAATTGCCAAGTCTCAGGCAGTTATTTATAGCAGCATGAGAACCGACTAATACATACACATTGTTACATATCTCAATAATTTATCCATTTTACTGTCAAGTAGTTTCCCACTGTATGAATATAAAGTCATGTGCTGAATTACAGTACTTTGGTCAAGGACAGACTACATATATGACAGTGGTCTCATAAGATTATGATACTGCATTTTTACATACCTTTTCTATGGTTAGATATACAAATACTTATCATTGTATTACAATTGCCCATGGGTTTTAGATATACAAATACTTATCATTGTATTACAATTGCCCATGGGTTTTAGATATACAAATACTTATCATTGTATTACAATTGCCCATGGGTTTTAGATATACAAATACTTAGCATTGTATTACAATTGCCCATGGGTTTTAGATATACAAATACTTATCATTGTATTACAATTGCCCATGGGTTTTAGTAAAGTAACATGCTGTACAGGTTTGTAGCCTAGGAGCAATGGATTATAGCATATAGCCTAGGTGTGTAGTAGGCTATACCATGCAGGTTTTTTTAAGTACACTCTATAATGTTTGCACATAAATAAAATTGCCTAATGACACATTTCTTGGAAGGTATCAATTTCATTAAGTGATGCATGGCTGTACTATAATCTGTTTATCCTTTCACCTGCTGATATACATCTGAGCTAGGTTTTGGTTACTAAAATAAAGCAGGTATGAACATTTATATGCAAGTCTTTATGGGGGTGTAAGTCTTCTGTTTTCTAAGAGCAAAATGGTGTGGTCTGTGATAGGGGGTTGTTGTTTGTTTTTTGGTTCTTGTTTTTAGTCTTTTAAGGAATTGTCAAACTTTTTTTCAAAATAGTTGTATCATTCTACATATCCACTAGCAGTCCAGTTGCTCCATATCCTCACCAAAACTTGGTTGGTCACTTATTTTGGTTATTGTAATAGGTGTGTACTGATATTGTGGTTTTAGTTCATATTTCCCTAATGACTAATTATGTTAAGCATGTTTTCTGTTAATTTATCATTCGTATATCTTCTTATGTGAAGTGTCTGTATAAGACTTTTGCTTATCTTCTTACATTTAAGGGTTTTTATGTTTTAGAAACAAGTCCTTTGGTAGATATACATGTTGCAAACATTTTGTCCAAGTTTGTGGCTTGTCCTTTTGCTTTCTTTTGAAGAACATTTTTATTTTGATGAAGTCCAATTTTATAATTCTTTTTCTTGTTACGATCTGAGAAACCTTTCCCTACCCCATGGCAGTCTCTTGTGATTCTTTCTGATGTTTTACAATTTTACATTTAGGCCGTTCCTCCATTTCAGAATCACTTTTGTGTATGCTGTGAGGTAGAGGCTGATATTTTTCATATTCAGTGATGAGGAAGGTCTAGCCTCCCACGTGAAAGTTGAGCATCAACTTTCTGAAAAGACTTTTTTGTTTCTCATTAAATTGCCATTGCACCTTTGTAATCAATCAACTGATCATGTGTCTGTGAGTCTATTTCTAGACTCTATTCTGTTGCATTGATAGGTTAATAGATATATAATCATTTTACCAATGCCAAAATGTATTTTTATGACTTTATAGTAAGTACAGAAATAAGGAAGAATAAATCCTCCAGCTTTGTTCCTTTTGTGAAAAATCACTTAGGTTATTTTAGGTGTTTTTCACTTCCATATATAATTTCAAATCAATTTTCTAACTTCTACAAAAGAGCATGATGGAATTTTTATTAGTATTGCACTGACAAATTAGGTGATAATTGAAATCTTCATGATCTCAAGTCTTCTGATTCATAATCATGGTATGCGCTCCATTTACTTAGGTCTTCTCAAACTTCTCTCAGCATGCTTTGCAATTCTGAGCATAGAGTTCTCGAATATTTTTTATTACAGTTATTCCTAAGTATTTTATGTTGTCCAGTTGCTATTATAAATGGAATCGTATTTTTTCAATTTAATTTTCTATTGTTTGCTAGTGATGTATAAGGAACAATTGATTGTTGTGTATTAACCTTGTATTCTGTGGCATTGCTAAATTCATTCATTAGTTCTAGCAGCTGTTTTGTAGAGTTCTTAATATTTGCTACATGAATAATCACACATCTGCAAATTCTTCCTTTCAAATTTTTATGCCTTTTTTAAAGTCATACTGGCTAAAACCTTCAAAACATGATAAATAGAAGTGGTGAGGGTGTGCAGGGACATTTTTCTTGATTTAAGGTATAACAATTCAGTCTTTCACCAGTAAGAATGATATTCACTGTAGGGTGTATTTTGTGTTTATCAGTTTAAAGATGTTTCCTACTCTTCGTAGCTTTTTGATAGGGTGCTGAATATTTGAAATGCTTTATCTGCACATATTGAAACAATATGATTCTTCACCTTTATTCTATTAATATAGTGAATGACATTAATTGATTTTTGAATGTTAAAGCAAACTTGCATTTCTAAGATGAAACTTACTTGACCATGCTCTATTATCTTTTCAATATATTATTGGATTCTGTCTGATGACATTTTCTGTTTTATTGAGTTTTCTTCTTCATTATTTTTTTCTTTGTGTTTACTTTGCTCCTGCTTTTTCAGATTCTGCAGGTGAAAACTTATGCCATTTATTTTAGGCCTTGCAGATTTTCTAATATAAACATTTTAAAGTGTAGTTTCCCTTTGTATTCTTGTTTTTTATTCAGATCAACGTGCTTTCTCATTTCCCTTGTGCTTTCATCTTCACCCATGAGTAGAAATGTGTAATGGTCAAAGAATACATCATGTCTGATTTTGACTTTTCTAATTTTATTAATTTCATTAAGAATTATCTGATTATAAATTTATAACAATACCATGTGTTAGATAATATTATTTTACAAACAATGAAACTGAGACTTAGAGAAGTTCTACAGCTGTAAAGGACAGAAAATCAGACTCTAGATCTCGTGCTAGGAAGGGCCCATGTGAGATAATGTCTGCCTGCTTCCAGGCCTCAGGGTATTAGCCATGTGTGCTCTGTGGCATGGGCCCTTCAGAACCCTAACTCTGCTAACAAATTCTTCTCAGCTGGGCGACCAACAAGGCATTGCTCTGTCTGCATTAACAACTTCTGGCACCCAGACAAAGGCAGGAACAGGGCTCTCATGGGAACTAAGAATCGTCTTTTGCTGTGGGCCCTCCAGAGCAGGTTCCCGCACTCCACCCTCAGCCGATCCATGGCACTAAGCACACAGTGGGGGTCCCTGACATGAGCTTTCAGGATGAGGTAAAGGGAAGGTCTGCAGCATCCCAGTCATTTCGTTCAGGAGCTGCTTGGGCCCAAGCTTGCTGTGGAACTGTAAGGATGGCTCCATTCAAGGGGCTGGTGAGGAAGCTCTAGCCTCCCGTTGAAAGCCCAAGGCGCCAGGTGGCCTCTCTTGGGACTGATGTTCTCAGCATAGACCATTTTTCTGGCATATAGTGTTATTGACTCAGCCGCAGGCACTCTGCTGACACAGCTGTGTTGTCATCTGAAGATTGCTAATTCCTCATATAAATGGAATGATACACATGTATAAGCTTTGGTCTGGGTCTGGCTGGAAAATGAATGAGCAATTGCGCCTTCTCCAAAATTACATAGGAGCTCTAAACCCGTGGTAGAGGTTACTAGTAAATCTAGACATCTTGTATTAGTTAATGCTTTGCTAGCCAGGCTTTAAATCGTGCCACTCATATTCTCTCTCCCACACACCCTTTCTATAAATTCACTATCCTCTACCCCGCCTCTAACACTTCTTCTGTGAGATGTATGGGATGCAGCCTGAAAGAGGACCTCCATTTAGTAACAAGGAAACTGAAGACCAGGAAGAAAGAATAACTCACCCAAGATGAAGCTAGACCAGAAATCAGAAGCAGGAGGTCTTTGTTCAGTACTCCCTGGGTTAAGCACAGTGGCCACGTTCTGCCTGTCAACCTATACATGCTATTTAATGGAAACTGTCAGTTCCACAGGGATGTTTGAAAGATAAATAGTTTTTCTAGATGCTGTATTAGTTTCCTGTGGCCACCATAATTACCATAAATGTGGTGGCTTAAAGCAACAGGAATTCATTCTCTCACCGTTCTGGAGGCTGGAAGTCTGGAATTCAAGTGTGAGCAGTGCTGGTTCTTTCTGGAGACTCTGAGGGAGAATCAGTTCCATGCTTCTCTTCTAGTTTCTGCCAGAAAGTTCTAGTATTTTTTGACTTGTAGATGTCAGATTTGATTATTCAGTCCACAAAAAGCTACTCCTTACTCCTGTCTCGAGCATTTGCATTTAGTCTCTTTTGTCTCTGGGGAAACAAGTGAGCCTTAGGCCACAAAAGATGCTCTAATTTGCCCATCCCTTTGTGATAGCAAGAATTATCCAGCCAAAGACTGGAATAAAACCACCACCACTTATTTTCTATTTTACCTTGAGGACAAAATAATCACATGCAAAAAAAAAAAAAATCAAGTTTGGGGGAGAGACAGAGAGAGATAAAAGATGGTGGTTTCATTTAGCAGAATTATTATGCTCATATTTTCCAGTTTGGTTAGTCCACACTTGCTTTATTATCCCCGCTTGTGTTCACATTAGTGAGGTTATTTTCCCAGGGTGTGAGTTGTAGATAGTCCATGCACGTGTTTTCCTGGGTATTCTTTGGATCTAAGTAGCATGAGGTCATGATTGTGCAGTTTACATGTGAAGATGATAGGAGTGAAAAGAATGGGCCAGAATTAAGGCCATTTAAACAAAAAATTAATTGTGAAGAGAATAACCTTCTTCAGCCCCCTTCCTGAGCTTTCCTAAATCAATTTTATGATAGTGCCTTTTATTATAAGGAGAAGTCATGTCTATAGACATAAGCTTTCAAATATCAGAGCTCTTCAGTCCCTGCTATACTGACCATTATTTAACCTTAATATTTATGATTCTTTCTCTCCTTTCACTTCCTTCCACTGAAGACTTTATGTCAACTCCCACCCCCCAATAAAAAAAAAAGAGCTAGAAAGTTCAACTGTGTTTTAAATAATAAAAAGAAGAAAGAAAATGGAATTAAGTCTAAAAATGTGGCCCCAGAATGACCAAATTACCAGAGTTAGGGACAACTCAAATAAGAAATGTATTCTAGTCTGAAATACTTTTTAGGGATAGAATAAACCAGTGCTGGTGAACTATGTTTCATCTATTGCAACTATGAAGCTGTGTCTTTTCTGGACTGGCAATCATTCTCCAGTGGGCCATGTTTTTAAAGCACAGAGTATATTGAGTTTGCTTTTCATTTAAGAAAAAAGCACTCAAGATCATCAGGAAAAAAATTAAAAAATATAGAAAAGGAAAGAGGAAAAACAAACCCACAAGAAACACCCACTTATAGTCCTACCAGATTAGAAACAACTTTGGGAGTCTATGAAATTCTGTGACAAGAACATGACCTTTGGAATTAAGAGAGATCTGGATTAATTAATTAATTATTTTTTTGAGATGAAATCTCACTCTGTCACCCAGGCTGGAATGCAATGGTGTGATCTCAGTTCACTGCAACCTCCGCCTCCCAGGTTCAAGCAATTCTCTTGCCTCGGCCTCCCGCGTCACTGGTACTATGGGTGCACACCCCCATGCCCAGCTAACTTTTGGATTTTTAGTAGAAACAGTTTTGCCATGTTGGCCAGTGTGATCTCAAACTCCTGGCCTCAAGCAATCTAACTGCCTGAGCCTCCCAAAGTGCTGGGATTGCAAGTATAAGCCACCACACCTGGACGAGATCTGGATTTAAATCCACTTCCAAGCTGTGTGACCTTGGATAAATCTCTTCGAGCAGATGCTTAATAAATGGAAATTGAACAACAAATCTGATCATTTTTTGATATCAGAGTCACCGTAGAGGGAAACTCACTTTCTCTATTCATAAACCTCACTGAGTTTCGGATCAATGTTGAACTATCTTTAATGTTCCTGGTTTGGCTTGTTTATTTTATTTTATTTTTTGAGACGGAGTTTCTCTCTTGTTACCCAGGCTGGAGTGCAATGGCATGATCTCGGTTCACTGCAACCTTGCCTTCTGGGTTCAAGCAATTCTCCTGCCTCAGCCTCCCGAGTAGCTGGGATTACAGGCACACGCCACCATGCCCAGCTAATGTTTTGTATTTTTAGTAGAGATGGGGTTTCACCTTGTTGATCAGGACAGTCTCGATCTCTTGACCTCGTGATCTACCCGCCTCGGCCTCCCAAAGTGCTGGGATTACAGGCGTGAGCCACCGCACCCGGCTGGCTTGTTTATGTTTCACTGTTATGATCTGAGCTCTACATTATTGGCTTCTTCATTCAGCCAGTAACTGCAACTCCATTGCAGCCTTATTTTAGCTAAGTCTATTGTTATAGCTCTTGCCTTTCTAGTCACAGGAAGCCTTCTCTAGCCCTTTCCAAGGACACTTTCAGTCCCTACCTACTAGCCGTGGCGTGCAAGTGACATCCTACTCTTCATCTTGAAAGAGGAGCAGCCTGTTGTCACTGCAAGCCCTCTTTCTTAGTTCTCAAAGTAAACAAAGTTTAAAATGAAAATGGTTACGATGAATCATATTGATGCTGTGTTTTGAAAAACTTCCTGTAGTATTGTTTCAACACGATAAATTAATTCCAAATTCAAATGTTGGAAAAGCTACTGCACCTCTTGCCCACTGCTTTTCGTAGAGTGCTTTGGTGGAGCACCCACTGATGCAAGTCCTTCTCGCACAGCTTGCAGAGCAGCACCCAAGAGTCCTGGGGGCTGCCGTCCCACGTGGAATGAAAGTGAAAGTCGATGTACAAACTCTTCATTACCCAGGCTGCTGAAAGAGCCTTCTGGAGCTCACCGATAAAATTCAAAAAGTCCAAGCAGTAGGAAACCTTGATGCTTATTGAAAACCAAAGGAAAGCAAAACAATAAACCACCTAGTTTATGAACACCTTTCCTGGGATTAGGTGAAGTCACGCTTTATGAAAGCCATGGGTTGTGAAATTAGTTTGACAGATGCAGTTCAGAATTTAAAAAAAAGGAAAGCATTAAAGTAGAAGATAGATGGTACAGGTAGATATTGTTTTACAAACTTTCGTGTGCATGTGTGTGTGTCTTTGTAAAGCAAATACTTCTTCCGATGATTACAGTTAGAAAGGTTTAAAAACTTTTCCCGTGATCTGGATGTTTGTGTCCCTCAATTCATAGTTGAAATCTAACCCCCAAGGTGGATGGTGTTAAGACCTGGGGCCTTGCGGGGTGATTAAGTCATGAGGGCAGAGCCTTCATGCATGGAAGTAGTATTCTTCTAATAGAGGCCTGAGGAGCTTGTAAGTCCCTTCCTCCATGTGAGGACACATAGCAGGTGCCGTTTATGAGGAACAGGACCTCACCAGATGCTAGATCTACTGGTGTCTTGATCTTGGACTCCCCAGTCCCCAGAACTGTAAGCATTACGTTTCTGTTTTTTATAAATTTCCCAGTCTAAGGCATTTTGCTGTAGCAGCCTGGATGAACTGAAACAACCTTTGTGATAGGACGTGGGCCTGGAGTAAGAGCAGAGTAGCACTAGGAGTTTGAAAGAGCCTTGGAGAAAAGAACAAGGCAATGATGGGGACCGGCATGTGCCTGGGTGGGTACCAAAGAAAATTCTCTTCACAATTCTGCCAAATTCCTGCACATATATGCATGTGCACCAAACCACACCACACCCTACATACATATTTGCCTATTCCCAACACCACCCTTCAAAATTCCTAATATGTTCCCACTTGCTGCCTCCATCCTTGCTCTGAGAGAATCTTCTTGGAAAATATCAGTCCAGGTGTATGTCCACAGAAAGAACATTAGGAACAATGAGAGGCCTCTGTTTCTTTCTTGGGCTGGGTATAAATGCTAATGCAAGAGTGATCAACCTTACCTATCACATATATGTTTACATATCTTCCTATTTTAGAATTTCTGTTTTGGAATATTTAGATTAACAAGAATATTATATGTACAAATATTGTATGAACAGTCTCCAGTTTTAGGTTAGATTGCTAAGCAGCTGTAGTTCAAATAGGAACAACGTGTTTTACGTTGTTAGCCACATCATGTTCTCTACAAATGTGACAGTCTTTCCTAAGGAAGGTCCAATTAAACCACAGCCTCCTCTCAGTTCTTTCTAAATCGAGGAGAGAGTGTGTGTGTTGTTCCTTCTCCCTGTGTCTTTATCTCAAGATGTACCTTGGGAAGGCTGCAGTCAGACAGCTGAGTTAAAGCCACAAAGATCGCATCTAATGCTCCTCATGTGGGTACATGAGAACATCTGACATGTTCTCACATCTTATCACCATGGAAATCCCACAGAGAGAGTATGAGAGTGAGGGAGAGGGGACTGAAAAGGACTCACCCGCAAGACATTACTGCCATGCCCAGAAGCAGGTTGGCGAGAGGTGGGGCAACCCCCCAGATCTCTTCAGCTGCTGGATCTATCCAGCCTCTCATAGGGTGTGGGATGCTCAGGTCTGTCCCAGATTCCCTCCCTCCCTCCTTTGGGGCTAAAAGGCAGCCTCAGCTTCATCTTTCAAGTTTCTTTCCTGCCATTCCTCCCCCGACCCTCAGCCCTATGACTCTGTCCCATAACTGCAGTAGGCAGATGTTCAGATCACCTCCCCAGGAAATCTCCCTCAGAGAATTTTGCTGTTTCTGTTATCCTCTGAAAATTTTATTTCTATAATCATTTTCCTTAGTTTTGGTGTGCCTTTTTGCATATTTAATCATTAGCATCCTATGGGTTTTTTGTACTATGCTATTTGTTCGTGTTCCTTTTCAAGCTTCCTTACAAAAACCAACCGTTCGGCCAGTTTGGCAGGGTGCCTTTATACTTCATAGATGCTGCCTGATTTATGAATCGCTAAAAAAAAGCCAATAAATCACTGAACTACATCTGTTGAAATTTTGTTTGTTGACATTGTAAGTATGAAAAAGAACCTCATCAGTCTTTGACATAGAACACAATATAGCCCAGGAGTGGGGTGTATGAGCATCAAGAGAAGGGAAAAGCCTAACAGGGAAAGGCCACCAAAAAGCCGGTTGAATCTGGTTGTGATATTGGGGGCAGTGGAGAGGCAGTGCAATGAGCTTCAAAGGGTAGAACTTACACCATTTAGGGCAGTATAAATGTGTTGTGTCAGTGGCTTCTCGGGAGTGTTATATGGCAACTTCTAGTTAGTTTTTGGTCTCCAACACTGTAATATGGTTGACAACATTTCCTAACATTAAACAGGCTGTATCATGTAAGCAAAGATTTCTTAAACAGATTACAAAAATAAATTGCTTATACAGAAAAAAATTAATAAAGTACACACTTCATTAATTCCAAGAACTTCTCATTAACAAACACCATTAAGAGAGTGAAAGACAAGCCACACACTGAAAAAAAATATTTGCAACTAATGTATTCAACAAATAATTCAGTACTTAAAGTACTTAAAGAAATCACACGTGTCAATAAGAAAAAGACAGTTGACTCAAATACAGTGACCCCTTGAACCATGCAGGGGTCGGGGGGAAGCAACCCCTGTGCAGTCAAAAATGTAAGTATAACTTTTGACTCCCCAGAAACTTGACTACTACTAGTCTACTGTTGACCAGAAGCTTATTGATAGCGTAAACAGTTGGTTTATACATATTTTGTATGTTCTATGTATTATGTACTATCTTCTTTCAATAAGGTAAGCTAAAGAAAACAAAATAATAAACAAGAGAAGTTGTATTCACTATTCATTAAGTGGAAATGAAACATCTTAGAAGTCTGCATCCTCATCATCTTCACTTTGAGTAGGCTGAGGAAGAGGAAGAGGAGGTGTTGGTCTTGCTGTCTTCGGGGTGGTGGAAGCAGAAGGAAATCTGCATGTAAGTGGATTTGTCCAGTTCAAACCCATGTTGTTTGAGGGTCTATTGTAAATACAGTGCTACAAGAGGAGAGGCAAGTGGTAAAAAACTTGAACTTCACAAGATATTCAGGGAAATGCAAACTGAAACCATCCTTTGCCAAATTCCTACACATATATATGTGTACACCAAACCATACCACACCTTACATACACAGCCAACTTGTCCCCCAACTAGAGCCATATCTTCTACCAACAGTGTCCGAGAACAAGGAGGCAACTTAAAATCGGTGTTGTGAGAATAAAATCTCCAGGAACTGAAAGAAACAGGGTTTTCTTGCCAATAGGACCCTTAAAAATGACATTTTATAGTCATTGTGCAATTGCCAAAAACTGTCCCGCGAAATCATTCCTTGAAGTCTGTCTGATTACAACATTAACTATGCATTAATTCTTCATCTGTATAGGAAACAATGACATGCAGTAATGTAAACTATGTCCATGTTTAACTCATTTAAACCCAGGCAAGAGGCTGGGTGTGGTCCCAGCACTCTGGGAGGCCAAGGTGGGTGACCTGAGGTCAAGAGTTAAAGACCAGCCTGGTCAACATAGTGAAACCCCGTCTCTACTAATAATAGAACAAAACTAGCTGGGCATGGTGGAGGATGAGGCAGGAGAATCACTTGAACCCGAGAGGTGAAGGTTGCAGTGAGCCAAGATCACCATTGCACTCCAGCCTGGGGGATAAGAGTGAAATTCCATCTTGAAAAAAAAAAAAAAAGGGAAAAGCAATACTGGCAAGAGTGAACTGAGAGATGCTTATTTACAGACAAACATGCCATGCAGGTGTGGGCGTGTTGTGAACAATGCCAAGTGTTAGGGTCAGCTGCCACCAGAGATGATACATGAGATAGAAATAAGGTCGTCCGAAGCCTGCAATAATGTCTTATTTCTATGTTACCTAGGAAAAATGTAATTAAAATAATTTTACTGTCATCCCCGAAGCCATGGTCCTTCCTTTGGGGTCTTCATCAGGTCATACTGGGAAATGCCTCTGTTTCTGGGAAACAGGTGCTACTTCTATAGATAAAACCAGTGGTTGCCAGGACCTGTGTCAAGTGCAAGATCAGCTGATAATTTTCAGGGTTGCTTCCTCTCTGACCTGCTTCTCTCCACATCTGTCAAATGGGGGAAATGAACTTATATCATGCGGTGGAATAAAACACTGGGTAGAATGTACACATATTGCAGGACTCTGCTGCTCACTGAGAGGAGCCGTGAAGCGAAAGAGAATGAATGTGCCTTCTCCGATCCTCCCTAAAGGAGAAATGGAGCTTTTAGTCTAGTTTCATGAAGGGAATTATTGTGGGGGGCAGGATATGAACCGCAGGAGAAGAGAGCAGAATGAAGCACATCAGTCATCATCATTCAGGGTGAGGCTCTCTCTTGTTTTGTTTTATATGAGTCATCCCTGACTTCTATTTGCCCCCAACCTCCCCGCAATAGGTAATCACTAAATGTTCTTGTTTGTAGCAATACATTTGAAATGTTATGATGTTGCATTCTCTATTCTAAATATATATATATGGCAGTAACTATAGAACTCATTCTTTCTCTTCTTTTTTCACTCAGCATTGTGCTTTTAAAGTTGTCCATGGGCTTGATGCACACTGTTCCATATCTATCTGCCCATTCCCTTCTGTCTCAGAAGTAGAGCATCAAGCGGAATGGTTAGGACTGCATCCTCAGGAAGCAGACTGCCTAGAAGCACACCCTATTCACCAGCTGTGTGAACTTAGCCCAATCACTCCATCTCTCATACCTCACTTTTCTCATTTCTGGAATGGAGATGTAAAGTGTTGAGCACACAGAAGCACCCAGCAAGTGTTAGCCGTCAGTGTCAGTCTCATCATTATTTTTATTCCCACACACAGTGCTGCAATGAACACCCTCATATGCATCCCTTTATGGCTCCAAGCCTGGGTCTGTCTGGGGTGTAGACTCTAGATAGGGATGGCTGGGTCACAGGGCGTAGACACACTTCATTTTACCATGTACTGCCAAACTGCTCTCCAGAATGACTGCCCCAGTCTACAATCCCACCATCGGGTCCTGAGCATTCCGGGAAAGCTTTTCACAGCCAGAGAGAGCACAGACTTTAATGTCTCCCCTCCGGTTGCACTGACATCATCTGTCTGAGAGACTTCTGTCCAAGTTGGATGGAGAAACAGCTCTAAGACACAAGGCTGATTTAGGAATCTGTGCTGTTCTGTACTCTAGAGCCCTAAGCCCTGGGGAGATTATCAAATAAGGTGAAATGAGAATCACCCTAGTGGGGTGGAGAGGTCCAACCTGCTTCCCCAGGGGTTTCTGACCTGCACACCCTAGAAGGATGTGGACCTCCAGTTCATTCCCTGAGGGTAAAATCTCTGCCTCTGGGAAGCATTGTCACTGCTGGATGATGTCAGCCCAGGACAATAGGCAGAGAACCACAGAGGGAAGGACAGCCCTGCAGTGGCTCAAGGCCCTGGAGAAGCTGGAGGAGGCTGATGCAACTTGATGGGTCGGGGCACTGAATGTCCCTTATTCCAGAAAATTATTCTGTTGTCAAAGATCTCTCCACAGCCTGGAGAATACCAAAAATGCCACTGTTTAACTCAGTCTTTGGAATTCAACCCATGTTTTCTCTGGAAGACCATGCACTATCAACACTACCTTGGAGGGCTCTGGGCTCAACACCTGTTAGCAGCAGAGAGTATAAAAAATCTAAGCAGTAGTCGCTGAAGAACTTGGACATGTGATAATTGTTTGGTGGGTGAAGCAGGAGATGTGTGTCTCAGGCTCCCTGGGGATGATGAATACAGTTCCAGGAGAGACTCAGGCTCATGTAAGTGTGCCATTGAAATCCAGTATCCAGTATGGCATCTACATCATCATCACGATATTAAACTTAATGGCTTCCAATAATCCCAAATCTAAGTCTGGGATTAAATATCCTCCAAAATACTCCTTTTTATGAGAGGCAAGTCGGTAAAATTGTGTTTCCTCTGTGTATGTCTCCCTCATAAGAGTCCATTAAACTTCAAAAGCAGAAATCATAGAATTCACCCTTGCCTCACCCACTGGTAAGCTGTCTCTTACCTGGTCAGCCTCCCTTCTAAAAAGTAATACTCTGGCTCCCAATGGTGCTGAAGCTGCTAGGAAGTGAACTTGACACTTGGATATATATGAAGGTTAGTAGCCCCCAGGGATGAGAAGCAGAGAAAGAAGTTATGAATCACGTGATGAGCAGGCAGCTTCCTTCCTAGTGAGGTAACAATCATGTGATGCAGATCGGCCAGGGCTTTCACGCTCTGGTCTCAGCACTGTCTGCCAGGTATTCAGATTTGTGGACGGTAAAGAAGATGATGAAAAAAGATTTAAATTGGCATAGCAACAGATCACTGATTTTAAGTATTGTTTATTTTTTATTACTTTTGATTCCATGTAATTTTTTCTGTACAGCAATAAGCTGACATCTAGCAACAGATATTTGTTGGTGAATGAGAAGTCAGTGAAAGACTGGGCTCCTCACTCGGTTCTGAGATCTCACTGAGGCTTGAGACCATCCTCACTTTCTTACATGGCCATTGATACCGTAAGGTAAATACTGATTAAAATTAAAGAAATGTTGAAATCTGGTGTAAACGTCTCAGCTGGAGGGTGGTCAAGCCACAGCTGAAGAATTAGTTGGAGGTGTGATGAGATGGGGACCTCAGGGGCCTGAAGCCTGGGCCCACAGCTGCTCAAGAAGAAAGATCAAGGTCCTTCGAGGACCAGGGTTGGAAAGTGGATCAGCCTAAGAAACGATGCTTACAATGAACCCCTTAGAGAAAGCAGGCACTGATGTTGCAAAGGCACGGATGACGATCATCGATGGAAGAGGCCGTTGAAAGCTGACTCTGGGGCTGGGTTTAAAGCAGTCGGGGTGTTGGGATGAGTAAAATCACAAGGTATAAAAAGTAGAGGCTTGGCCGGGCGCGGTGGCTCACGCCTGTAATCCCAGCACTCTGGGAAGTCAAGGAGGGTGGATCACGAGGTCAAGACATCGAGACCATCCTGGTCAACATGGTGAAACCCTGTCTCTACTAAAGATACAAAAAATTAGCTGGGCATGGCAGCACATGCCTGTAATCTCAGCTACTCAGGAGGCTGAGGCAGGAGAATTGCCCACCCAGGAGGCAGAGGTTGCAGTGAGCCGAGATTGCGCCATTGCACTCCAGCCTGGGTAACAAGAGCGAAACTCCGTCTCCAAAAAAAAAAAAAAAAAAAAAAGAATTAGAGGCTTTAGACGGGTTTAGAAAGAGTTCTGTTACAGTTCCCCCTTTCCCGTGTTTTCTCCCTTTGCAGCATACTCCATCCCCATTTCCTCCTCCCACTCCTGCATATGGGCAGTGGGACTCAAGCTAGACCCCACGGCATCCAGAGGAAGGCATCTTCTGGGGTTTGTCACTCCAATTTTGCCAAATTGGTATCATTGAGTGTTCTTGTCTTCACCTTCTGGAATCAGGCCCTGCTGGATTCAAGCCTCTGTGGCCCTCCAAGTGAGGCCCCCAATCCCCACCCAAAGGTTTTCCCGGCTCTAAGAAGAGAAATTTACCCAATCTTGCCCAGCCATCTGGGTCCTGGACCCAGTCACTTTGGTCTGTATCCCTGACTTTCACCCCCTATTCTTGTTCATAGTAGACGTTTATCAGTAGTCTAATTTACCCAATATACTGCTCTGTCTTGTTTGTACCTCCAAATCCTCTTGCTCATTTAGTTTCACTTTTTCCTATTTTCTCGCGTGGTATAACTAAAAGCTGTGCTCTGTGTTCTCCAGGCTCAGCACTGCAAGGAACAGAAGAAGGCATTACAATTTGAATTTCCCCTATTAAGTCCGCATCAATAACTCCTCTGTGAATTCTAACTCCCTGAACTTTAAGACAAGATCTTCCTAGAAGTAAGCCCACGGTTCCAGGGTGTAAAGGGCCTCAAACTCCTATAGATATTTTTGGCAGTGGCTCTCCTGGTAAAGTGCTTACCCTTTGAGAGCCACACAATTCTACTGCTGCACTCCCAGCTGTGGTGGGGAACAAGCATTGTATAAGCATGAGAGAACAGTCCATACTGGATAGGCCCCATTTGGGCCTGTTTCCCGAAATTGGATTTCCTTCCTTGTCAAACTTTGAATGACACTGACTTGCTCAATGCCTTCCCATTGGTACTTCCCAATGCCAGTACCCCATTGCTTTAAAGAAGGTAAAAGCCTTTTTTGTCCTTTTCTGCATTTTTTTCTTGTATGACCTTTTTTCCTACAATTGTAACACCGCATCCCCTTTAGGTCCAGCCATAGCTTGTGCCAGCAAAGTAGCTTTATGAAAACTTCCCCTATTCCATCACACACCTTGATGTAATCCACTAAGTGAGCTTTCCCTTAAGTGGCCTTAAAGTGGCCTGGCATTCAGAATTAGCATTGTCAAACACTAGTAAGTGTAAAACAATATCCTGAGCCTCTGTGTCTGATATGGCCTTTCTTAGGGCTTCTTGCAATCGAGCTATAAAGTCGGCATATGCTCTTTCGGCCCCTGCTTAATAGCTCCAAAGGAAGGGCTATTTTCGCTTCCTGATGTAATTTTCTCCCAAGCTCTTAAACACACCTTCCTAATCTGCTATATGACTAAATCAGCCATAGTGGCTTGAGCCTGCAAAGAAGCCCATACGCCAGTTGTAAGCTGTTCCATGGCAATATTAATTGGAGGTTGAACATTAGTTATATTAGCTCGAATATTAGCTTCATCAGTCCACCAGGTCCCGAACTGCAAAAACTGAGACGCCAGTAAACAAATTTGGGTTAAAGTATCCCAGTCTATTGGAACCAGCCAGTAGGAAGTAGCTACGGTCTTTAGTAATCCTAGCCCACACAGAGACCCAGGACCATATTGGCTGATGGCCTGTTTAAACTCCTTTTGCAATTTGAAGGGAAGGGGCTCAAAAGCAAGCTGCACTCGCCCCTGCTGATCTTGAGTGTGTCCAACAACTGGAAATTGCCAGGCCTCCAAATCTCCCTCTTTTCTCACTTGTTGAATTCCGGCTTGGATGGAACTGGTTACCGTAGTTCTGGGAATACAAATGCCAATAGAAGCAGAGGTAGAAATATCGGGGAATCTGGCCATCTCTCAACAAGATACTGAGGGGCTGGTGACAGGCACACTCTCTCCTCACTTGACTTCTCATCCTTTTGCTATAATTTCTCTACATACTCCTCACACTCCTCCTCCTCTCCCGATCCTTTTCCTCGACTTCTGTCTGAAACAGCTCCGGGCAGAATGCACCGAAACCCAAACAGACCACACGGGAACAGAAATATCCTTTATTCTTTCTCCGTGTACCTTCCACAAAGTAGTACTCACTTTTTCCCATTCCTCCATGCTCAACGCTCCCTGCTCAGGAAACCAGGAACAAAATTCCCCAACCACATAAAAAAACTGTGTTAAACTGTCAGCGCTAGCTCCGATTCCCCTTCTCTTAAGCAGCTGACAAAGCAAACCAGAAGACGCCTCTAGCTTGCTTGACCCTTGTCCCATGTCACCCCAATATTAACCCAGCTCCCCCAGCTCACCCTGGGAGATTTTCTCAAGAGTTCTTGGGCTAATTCCGAGCTCTCCCAACAAACCCTGGGAGGCTTTTTTCAAAAGTTCTCGGTCTACCTCCGGGTTCTCCCTAACTCACATGGGAGATTCTTTTTTTTTTTTTTTTTTTCCTTTTTTTTTTTTTATTGCATTTTAGGTTTTGGGGTACATGTGCAGAGCATGCAATACAGTTGCATAGGTACACACAGGGCAGTGTGTTTTGTTTGCTTTCTCCCCTTCACCCACATTTGGTATTTCTCCCCTGGCAATCCCTCCCCACCTCCCCCTCCCACTGGCCCTCCCCTTTTCCCCCTATAGACCACAGTGTTTAGTACTCCCCTCTCTGTGTCCATGTGTTCTCATTTTTCATCACCCGCCTATGAGTGAGAATATGCTCAGAAGTTCCCGGGCTACTTCTGAGCTCTCCAACTTACATCGGGGATTTTTTCCAAGAGTACTTGGGGTTACCTTCAGCTTAGCCTCTCCGCTCTCCATTGCTCAGGCAACTCTTCATCCCGAGTTCGAGTCCCCACACTGGGATGCCACTTACTGAGTACCAACTCAGGGGGGAGGCCTCCACCCAGGTGGCACTGAAGGTGATGAGAGGCAGACACCCAGATAGGACAGCAAAATGGATCTATCTGGGGGAGGGAGGGCAGCAGCCTACTGACCTGAGAGCCTCAGGGGCTGACAGCTTTCCAGGCTGAGGACCCTGAGCAGATTCTGATCCATGTATTTATTCTCTCTTAACAGGTGATTAGTATTATTAAACAGGTGTTCTGTATTTACTCATAACTCAAAAATATACCTGGCAGCTGTTACCCACCTACCGCTAATTGCAAACTAAAAGGTGTTCTCCATAAGAGCCACAGGGGCAGGATAAATTTAGTGTGTCTCAATAGTAAACTTAGTATTTCTTAACACCAGAATACAATGCATTACTGCTGATATGGTTTGGCTCTTCGTTCCCACCCAAATATCACCTTGAATTGTAATTATAATAAACCCCACATATCAAGGGCAGGGCCAGGTGGAGGTAATTGAATCATGGGCGTGGTTTTCCCCATACTTTTCTCATGATAGTGAGTGAGTCTCGTGAGATCTGATGGTTTTATAAGCGTCTGGCATTTCCCCTGGTGGCATTCACTCTCTCTCCTGCTGCTCCATGGAGTGGTGTCTTCTGCCGTGATTGTAAATGTTTGAGGCCTCTTCAGCCATGTGGAAGAGTTGAGTTCCCCATGGGCTCCCCATGGCATGAAACTGTGAGTCAATTAAACCTCTTTTCTTTATAAATTACCGAGTCTTGGGTATTTCTTGAAAGCAGTGTGAGAACAGACTAATACAGTGACTTCCTGGAGAGACTTGGGTTGACTGCCTAAGAACCCTTTGTAACATGGCTGAATCCATGGTATCTGATGCTCTGAACTCTATTTGTCCCTGCCCAGGGAACTTCCTTTCTGTCTCATTGAGACTCATAGTGACTCTGTGAGCCTCAATGACTCTATGTATCTTAGAATCAGTTTGGGTCTATGATAATAGTTGTGGACTAATTCTCCTACCTTCAGACTGAAGACCTTGTAAGCATATCCTTCTAATGACTCTGCCTTGGCCTTGTCTTGAAGTTCCAAGACAAGGAACTTCAGGTTGTTCCTGAAGAACAACCTGATCTATTATTCTTCCCTGATACCATTGGACTGAAGCCACAGTCGCAGTAATGAATGCAGTTTCTCTTTTAGTTTCTGGGCCATGGATTCCGGCACAATGTAGTAGCAATGGCAATGATCCCGCAGGCGACGAGTTTCTGAGGATTGTATTTTCCTCTGCTAGAACTTCTCCTAAATTTCATAGAATCAAGTCCCCAAGACAGAGGTCTAGAGTAAAGACCAGGACACCAACTCGGAAAGGCTTAGAATGTGAGGTTTAAAAGGTGGGAAACTCCTTTGCTTTATTTGTTTTTCCAATTTCTAGCTCAGGGCTTGGAATTTAGCCTTTGTTCAGTAGTACTCAAATGCATGATTAAGAATATCTAAAAATTCTAAATTTGAAAATATGGAATATAACAAATATAGCAAGGGGTTTGGGTTCCTCTGTTTTAAGAGAAGACAATTTTAAGAGGAATTTAACAAAGTTTTAATTGAAAAAAACTGAAGGACTTAATTAGAGCTGGAGTATAAGAAGTAGTATTCAATAATGTTAATAGTACCTGATTCAGTTCAGCCTGCCTGAGTTCAAATTCCAGCTTCGATGCTCACTGGGCATGCCAATGTGGGCAAGTTATGGAACCTCTCTAAGCACAGTTTTCTTGTCTGTAAAATGGGGACAATAATAATGCCTGCCTGATGGAACTGTTATGGAAATTATAGGAGATAATACATGGAAAGAACATAGCACCCTGACTACCGGGCCTGCCCCCATCACGGTTAGCTCCTGCCAATAGTAACACAGTGTTAGGATTATCTCAAGCTGACACCAGCATTGTGGTGATGGCTTTCTAGAGAGCTGTGTGAGAAAGTGTGTCACTGAGCATCCAGGCTTGGAAAGAAAAAGTCATGTCTACCCTGGGTCAGAATATAAGTTTCTTGAAAATAAAAACTGTGCTTATTCGTCTCTCCATCCTCAGCACCCTGCAAAGTATTGTATGCATAGTAATCTGTCAATAAACTTTGGTTCAAGTGTTCAACCATTGCATTGGCTAACTAATAGCCTTTCTCTGCCTACAGTTCCATAGGATGGATCATTGCAATGACAGTGTTATGGTTGCATAGTGAGTATTGGAGCAAACTCTGCTCTCAAGTCAGGTAGTAGTGGGATGTGAAGGATATACAGACTAAGACAAAAATAGTCTACATTCTATACATTCAGTACATTCACAAGGGATTAAAGATACGTCAGGATCCCCCTGACACCCACCACTCACATACTGCTATACGTGGACACTCTTGACTTATGTCTTGTTTCTTCATCAGAAGTTCTATTTTCTACCCCCATTTGAAATGTTTTATAAAAATTATTTGAGGATATTGCAGTTTTATAGCAGTAATATGGCAATGACCCATCTATATTTCACAATAAATTACTGTAAAAAGCAACACCCACAAGCTTTCCAGTGGATTCCTCAGCTACCTTCTTTATGACCTATGAAAATAGCTATTGTTTAAAATCATCAGCATAGAGATGATGAAGACTTTGTCTACAATTTTAACAAACACCATTCAGCACTAGAATAATACAGCAGAACTAGATTACCTTAGTTTTTAATCTCTAAACACAAATTCCAGATTATGTCAAAATATATAAGTATTCCTGACTTACTACTAGGGTATAGAATAAAGAGTATTTCTAATATGTTCTAGAAAAGTGATAATTATTAGAAATGAGGTAATATTCCATAAATAGAAGAAAATTTAAATTGGGATAACACTAAGGCTTTGGATTGAAGTGAGCATTTCTCCTGATTGTGTCAAAGAATGATTACCCACAAGCTCAGGCTACTGTGCGTAAAAATCCGCAAGTGAAGCTGGTTTATTCAGGATAGAGCAGGTAGGATGTGTCTGAGGAATCTCACTCTGAACTTATTGTGGCTACTGGTTAGGATAGGAATAGGATAAAGCATTATACATAGAAAGGAACAACCAGTATTAGCCTTTCTAAAAATATACCAAAAAGTAAAGAGCATCAACATAAAGAAGAATTTACATCAACGAATGGATAAAATAGCCAGTTAACATCAAATGGCAGTAACCCTAAATTTAAGTCGACTGTATCCCCCAGTCAAAAGATACAGCCAAAACCTAACGGTATGCTACATCCAGACCCATTTTACATCCAAAGATACACAAAGACTCAAAGCAAGGGGTTGGAGAAAAATTTACCAACCAAATGGAGAGCAAAAATAAATAAATAAACAAAAAGCAGGAGTTGCAATTCTCACATTTGATAAAATAGATTTCAAAGCAACAAAGATACAGTGGTAAAAGGATCAATGCAACAATAAGAGATCTTAATAGCCAGATACATAAGACCCATAAGGAGATTTAGACTCAACAAGACAGAAAGTTAATAAGGATATCCAGAACTTCAACTCAGATCCCGAAGAAGTAAACTCAATAAATATTTATAGAGTTCTCCATTTTAAATACACAAAATATTGATCGGCCATTATTAATACCCATTTTTAGAATGAAGCAATATTCCTGTTCTCTCTCCCTCTTTTTCTTCCTCTTTCTTTCTCTCCTTCTCTCCTTTTTTTACTTTTCAACATCCTAGTTCCTCACCTCTACTCAATACATTCCTCTGAACACCTGATTCCTTGTGATTCTCCCATCCCACAAAAAAAAAAAAAAAAAAGGATAGAGTAGGATGAAAGATGAGGCCCGGCTCAGTCGCAGTTAATAAAAGCTGGTGAAATATAAGAGGAAATGGATGGATATTCAGGCAAAAAGTCAGCAACGCTTTGGTGTTTACAGCCAAGCAATCATCTTCATATGGCACCCTCTTCCCGGGCAAAAGAAAGTGTATTCAAAAGATGAGGATTTTAAATCAGAAGAATTATGTGGTTAACCATAAAATTAGCGTGAAGTCAATGGCTAGACATTCGTCAGGTATATTTCTCTTTTACGGCAGCGTATCTATTTTAAAAGCTATTCAATTCAGAAAGGTTTAGATAGGGATGTGTTGATGGAAACTAATCAAGCTTTAAAGATACTTGTGCCAGCAGATTTGTTTTTTTAAATCTTGAATAATTTTGCTGTTAATATGCTCTCTTCAGCAGTCTGGAACAAAATAAGTATACAAACTCTAGCTTCAAATAACAGAATGATTACTCTTTGAAAGATAGAAAAACTGAATCAAGAAGGCTCTCATGGCTTTTACCTAGACCCAGGGAAAGTGGAAGGTTCCCTAACTATGAGAAAGGCCGGCCTGACCTTTTTGTGAGAAATAGAGCCCTGCAGATACTAGTCAGATGAGGCTTCAGCTTCGCAGAGCCCTACCCTGAGTGGCCCATTTTAAATTGGGAACACCCGCCCTGAAACTTCCCATCCCAATCACTTTACTCTGTTTCTTTCCATAGCACTTACTTCCTTCTAATGTGCTATTCCACTTTTTATTGTCTGTCTCCCCTCACCAAAATGTGAGCTCTACAGGGGTTAAGGATTTCTACCCATTTTGTTCACTGATGTATCTCACCATCCTAGAACAAGCTATTCCTAGTACATAGTAGATACTGAATTTGTCCTTATGTAATAGAAACTGGGAGACAGCAGACTAAAGAAGGAAGGTCAGAGTATTAGACAAGCGCTAGTGATTCAAACTGAGTTATGAGCAAATCGTGAAATATCCAGTAGGGAGGGGCCAACAGTTAAAATTCAGTGAGCCCCAGAATAACAAGCTGCTCAGAAGCTTCAAAGATTGAGAGTCCAGAAGACATTTAATTCCTTTGCAGACACTTTAGCTACCTGCTCCCTTTCCACTCCCCACTTTTGCTTTCCATCTGAAACCCTCTTTTGGTTATAATAACATTGTGCAACACTTCAGATGGGGGTCCATAAATGGACAAAGCCAGTTATGACCATTCTTTTCCCGGTTTCTCAGCCCCTTAGTCCAGGCCAGCGAGAACTAAATAGAAGTCAACTGGGCACATTCTGGAAAGTATAAATTAGCTTTGCTGGTAAATGGAGACATAAATGATTGGCATAGCCTTTCCCTCTTCTTCCTATCTTGGACATGGACATTAGCTCTGGAGCTGTACTAGCCATCTCAGGTGCCCAGGGAAAGACCAAGAGAATTCTCTTTATTTAATTCACTGTACAGGTTATTTACCTGCTTGTTCCAAAATTTATTTTGCACCCTTCTCTGTAAATAAAATTTCCAAACTCCCTTGCCAACTGCCTTCCAGCTAGGTATAGTCATTGGCACTAGGAAGAAATTGAGGAATAAAGAGGAAAGGAGAAGCCAAGGGATTTATCTTCCCTTCCTCTGCTTCCAGCAGTATCTCCAGTATTGACACGGTTTTCTCCATAATCCCAGCCAATGCCAACAGGCCCTCTTCCATGGTGCCAGCTCCCACCAAACAGCCATCTTATACATGTTACACATCCAGCTCCACGTGGCTCTGACTTCCAAGCTCTGGCACACACTCTCTCCTTTCTTTGTTCCTTCAGTCCTGTGGTGGTAGTGGCTTCCTACTGTTACTAATTTTTAAGAAGCCCAGTTTGTCTGCTCAGCTCTTCCAGTCTTTTTGTAACTAGTGCCCTATATTAAATTAGTTCTACTGGACACCTGGCATGAACTGTGCTTTTCTCTCTGGATCCTGATTTATATTACATCTCATTTGGCTTTTTCATTACTTGACACAACAACTTTCCAAACTGTCTCAAACCTTAATAAATAATTACAAATTCTTTATCTCATGGACTGGTAGATTCTGGTAAAGTCTATCCCCTATTAAAGGCTCATGGCCTCAGTGGGTAGGGAGAGAGTAAAGACAGCAAATTGGTGTGATTAGCAAATATGTGTGCATACACATAGAACCACCTGTTTATGTATGTTCTCACTCTCTCTTTACCTACTGAGGTCACGAGCACCCTCTAAAAGCTTCTTTCCTCTAAAATGGCTTCTCCCTGCCTGAGAGATTCCAAAATCTGACTCTTCCACATTATACTTGGAACATTCTTTCTTATTTTATCTCTGACTCACTCCATCCCAATGGCTGTATGCCCTGACTCACGCTTTCTGCCAAGCCCTTTCAGATAGATAACATGTTTAGATAGTCTAGCATCTTACCCCAAGATTTCCCCTCCCCGATTTCTTCCTTGGATATACTTCACCCATAAAATAAGTGATGCACTATTCTACAGTTCACCAGTGGTCTCTTGGAACCAAAAACAGCCTGGACCTAAAACCCTCTGGCCTTCTACCTCCACAAAGAAAGATCCAAACAGTATGTATGTGTGTATGTGTGTGCACATGTATTGGAGGATGAATTTAAAATTTCCTTCTTCTAATGGGTGCGGGACAGGATGGACACTTTGGAGGATAAACAAATTTATTACTTCAACCAATCTATGTTTAGCTTTTGCTTTGTGCTTATTCCTCTTCTATATGCAAGGGATACAGCAGTGAACAAAGCAGACACATCCTTGCCCTCTGGCCTCCCAGAGCTGGTTCTGGCTCTCCAGAATGGCAAAGAGAGCCATCTGCAGCCAGCAGGTCCTGTTATTAAGGTGATTAAGGTCATGTTTCCATAAAAGATAGGGTCAAAATTTTGATTTCAAAAGGAATATAAGGTTCTCCTTATAAGGTTAGATTGTGTTGTCCTCCCAAAAACTGAATGCTCATCCTGGCAAGGTGTGGCTTGCTTCCTGGGAAAATCGGCAAGAAAATAAACCAGAATGCTGTGACAAGTAGACCAAAGTAAAGTCTTGGCAACACTTTTGCTTTCTCTCATTGACTGGAACTTAAACCTTCCTCATCTAGAGTCAGCAATTTTGAGGCTCAGTACTTGATACTGCAGAGTATGGTGGCTTGGCATGCTGAGTACTTTGAACTGAAGGAGATTGGGAGGACCTCAGAAGCAAGGCCTCTCTGACCTTCCCTTGCCCTCTTGTCTTCCACCTCTCTTTCTTCCCTGAAGGGAGTCAGAGAAACCAGAATTCCTCTTCGCCATGCCATATCATTAAAACTAGAACTCAGCTCGCCCAAAGCAAGTGATGAAACCTAGAAATGTCACGCTCTCTCTCCCTTCTCCCTGCAAGACCCTCACTCCAGAGGGTCCTGCCCCATGGAAAGGAAGGCTACAGACAGAGACCAGGAAGAATCTGAGCAGACAGCCCTTGCTAGGTTTTCCCATCTGTATGTTATCATTAGATTATTACCATTATCATTATCATACCTTTTGCCCAGGCACGTTTTTTTTTTTTTTGAGATGAAGTTTCATTGTTGTTACCCAGACTGGAGTGCAATGGCACGATCTCGGCTCACCCCAACCTCCGCCTTCTGGGTTCAAGCAATTCTCCTGCCTCAGCCTCCCAAGTAGCTGGGACTACAGGCACACACCACCATGCCCAGCTAATTTTCATATTTTTAGTAGAGACGGGATTTCACCTTGTTGACCAGGATGGTCTTGATCTCTTGACCCCGTGATCCACCCGCCTCGGCCTCCCAAAGTGCTGGGATTATAGGCATGAGCCACCGCGCCCGGCCCAGGCACATTTCTAACAGCTGTCCTTTCTTCATCAAACTTCAGTGTAAAAATGGACGGTTTTCCCTGGGTCTTTGGGTCTTCATTTCTGGAAGTTACCGTGTGACATAAGACTTTGTTATGCTTTTTGCTTATTAAACTCTTTTGCTATAAGAATATTGGTCATGACCCTAATGATGGGTAAGGAAAGGCATCGTACCTTTCTGCCCTGATGCAGTATCTGAGTTAGAGTCTTCATCAGAATTCAGTCCAGGACAGAGGCACCTAAAGTGTGAAGGGTATGTCAGGGCAAGATAAATCTAGGGACTCCACATTCACTAAGCCAAAGTGAAAAGTCAAGCTAGGAACTGCTTAGGGCAAACTTGCCTCCCATTCTGTTCCTTAAAAGATAGCCACTAAGCAGCAAACAAACAAAAACTACATACCTCACTCACAATTTATCCGCAAGGAAATGCCTTGCAGACAAAGGACAGACAGAACTCAAAGTCATTCCTCTGCTCACTGAAATAAACGCACATCTGATTTGCTTCCTTTGGAAATACTAATTAGAAACTCAAAAAAACACAATAGTTTGTCTCTTATCTACCGATGACCTGGAAGCCCTCTCCCCATTTTGAGTTGTTCCGCCTCGCTGAAATGAACCAATGTATAGCTTGCATATATTGACTGATGTCTCCTGCCTCCCTAAAAATGTATAAAACCAAGTGGTGCCACCTTGGGGACATGCTGCCAGCACCTCCTGAGGCTGCGTCATAGGTTAGTCCTTAACCTTGGCAAAAAAAAAAAAAACAACTTCCTAAATTGACTGAGATCTGTCTCCAATATTTGGGGTTTATAGATACAAAAAGGGAGTGGATAGTAGGGAGGAAGATGACAGAATTTGTTTCTTACCAAGAAAGAGTCGAATTGTCACGGAAAATAATGAGAGAGAGAAAAGAGTGGGAGGGAAAAAGAGAGGGAGAACAGAAAGAGAGAGATAAGAGTGTCTTCATGGGACTCCCCTCCTTTTGAAGGCTTGAATATGTTACTCCCTCCACAGCTACACCTGAAGAGATGTTCTTTAAGGTTCTATTTAGCATAAATATTCCAGGATCTAAGATCTAAAGAAGGATGAAAAAAAAAACCCCGCAAATTTATTAACCAGATTTATTTTAATTTTAATTTTTTTTTTACTTTAGGTGCATACTATATCTAGCATTTCTCCCCATGTTATCCCTCCCCACCCTCTCCAACCCTCGATATCTCTCCCCTACCCCCACAACTGCCCCCAGTGTGTGATACCCCCTCCCTAAGTCTGTGTGTTCTCATTGCTCAGCACCCACCTATGACTGAGAACATGTGGTGTTTGACTTTCTGTTCTTGTGTCAGTTTGCTGAGAATGATGGTTTCCAGATTCATCCAAGTCCCTACAAAGCACGTGAACTCATCATTTTTTATGGCTGCATAGTATTCCATGGTGTATATGTACCACATTTTCTTTGTCCAGTCTATCATTGATGGACAATTGAGTTGCTCGTTCCAGGCCTTTGCTATTTATTGTACACAGGACAGCAATGAACATACATGTGCATGTGTCTTTATAGTAGAATGATTTATAGTTCTTTGGGTATATACCCAGTAATGGGATTGCTGGGTCAAATGGAATTTCTATTTCTAGATCCTTGAGAAATGGCCACACTGTCTTCCACAATGGTTGAACTAATTTACATTCCCACCAACTGTGAAAGAATGTTCCTATATCTCCACATCCTCTACAGCATCTGTCTCCAGATTTTTTTTCTTTTCTTGAGACGGAGTTTCGCTCTTGTTACCCAGGCTGGAGTGCAATGGCGCAATCTCGGCTCACCGCAACCTCCGCCTCCTGGGTTCAGGCAATTCTCCTGCCTCAGCCTCCTGAGTAGCTGGGATTACAGGCGTGTGCCACCATGCCCTGCTAATTTTTTGTATTTTTAGTAGAGATGGGGTTTCACCATGTTGACCAGGATGGTCTCGATCTCTTGACCTTGTGATCCACCTGCCTTGGCCACCCAAAGTGCTGGGATTACAGGCTTGAGCCACTGCACCTGGCCTCAAAGTGGTTTTGATTTGCATTTCTCTAATGACCAGTGATGATGAGCATATGTTTGTTGGCCTCATATATGTCTTCTTTTGAAAAGTGTCTGTTCATATCCTTTGCCCACTTTTGAATGGGGTTGTCTGTTTTTTTCTTGTAAATCTGTTTTAGTTCTTTGTAGATTCTGGATATTTGCCCTTTGTCAGTTGGGTAGATTGCAAAGTTTTTTTCCCTTTCTCTTGGTTGCTGGTTCACTCTAATGATGGTTTCTTTTGCTGTACAGAAGTTCTGAATTTTGTGAGATCCCATTTGTGTATATTGGCTTTTATTGCCATTGCTTTTGGTATTTTAGTCATGAAGTCCTTGCCTATGCCTATGTCCGGAATGGTTTTTGCCTAGGTTTTCTTATAGCGTTTTTATGGTGTTAGGTTTTATGTTTAAATCTTTAATCCATCTGGAATTAATTTTAGTATAAGGTGACAGGTAGGGGTCCAGGTTCCACTTTCTGCACATTGCTAGCCAGTTTTCCCAACACCATTTATTAAACATGGAGTCCTTTCCCCATTGCTTGTTTTTGTCAGGTTTGTCAAAGATGAAATGGTTGTAGATGTGTGGTGTTGCTTCTGGGGCCTCTGTTCTGTTCCATTTGTCTATGTGTCTGTTTTGGTACCAGTACCATGCTGTTTTGATTACTGTAGCCTTGTAGTATAGTTTGAAGTCCAGCAGGGTGATGCCTCCAGTTTTGTTCTTTTTCCTTAGGATTGTTTTGGCTCTGCGGGCTTTCTTGTGGTTTCATATGAAGTTTAAAGCAGTGTTTTCCAGTTCTGTGAAGAAGGTCATTGGTAGCTTGATGGGGATAGCATTGAATCTATAGATTACTTTGGGCAGTATGACCATTTTCACAATATTGATTCTCCTAACCATGAGCATGGAGTGTTTTTCCATCTGTTTATGTCCTCTCTTATTTTGTTGAGCAGTGGTTTCTAGTTCTCCCTGAAGAGGTCCTTTACATCCTTTGTTAGTTGTATTCCTAGGTATTTTATGATCTTTGTAGCAATTGTGAATGGCAGTTCGCTCTTTATTTGGCTCTCTGTCTGTTATTGGTGTATAGGAATGCTTGTGATTTCTGCACACTGATTTTGTGTCCTGAGATTTTGCTAAAGTTTCTTATCAGTTTAAGAACATTTGTGGATGAGACGATGGGGTCTTCTAGATGAATCATGTCATCTGCAAATAGAGACAGTTTGACTTCCTCCTTTTCTAATTGAATACTTTATTTCTGTTTCTTGCCTGATTGCTCTGGCTAGAACTTCCAATACTATATTGAATAGGAGTGGTGAAAGAGGGAATCCTTGTCTAGTGCCTGATTTCAAAGGGAATTCTTTCAGCCTTTGCCCATTCAATATGATATTGGCTGTAGGTTTGTCATATATAATTCTTATCATTTTATGATACTTTCCATTGATACCTAGTTTATTGAGAATTTTTAGCACAAAGGCCTGTTGAATTGTTTTGAAGGGTTTCTCTGCATCTATTGAGATGATCATGTGTTTTTTGTCTTTGGTTTTGTTTATGTGGTGAATTATGTTTATAGACTTGCATCCCTCGTATGAAGCCAACTTGATTGTGATGGATAAGCTTCTTGATGTGCTGTTGCAGCTGTTTGCCAGTATTTTATTGAAGATTTTTGTGTTGATGTTCATCATGGATATTGGCCTGAAGTTTTCTATTTTAGTTGAGTCTCTGCCTGGTTTTGGTATCAGGATGATGTTGGTCTCATAAAATGAGTTAGGGAGGATTCCCTCCTTTTGTATTGTTTGATACAGTTTCAGAAGGAATAGAACCAGCTCCTCATTGTACGTCTGGTAGAATTCGGCTGTGAACCCATCTGGACCTGGACTCTTTTTGGTTGGTAGCCTGTTGATTCCTGCCTCTATTTCTGCTCTTGTTATTGGCCTATTCAGGGTTTCAACTTCCTCCTAGTTTAGTCTTGGTAGAGTACAAGTGTCTAGGAATTTATCCATTTCTTCCAGGTTTACTGGTGTATGTGCATAGAGCTGTTTGTAGTAATCTCTGATGATAGTTTGTATTTCTGTGGGATCAGTGGTGATAGTGCATTTATCATTTTTTTAGTGCATCTATTTGATTCTTCTTCCTTTTTTTTTTATTAATCTGGCTTGTGGTCTATTTTGTTGATGTTTTCAAAAAACAAGCTCCTGGAGTTATTGATTTTTTTTGAAGGGTTTTTTGTGTATCTATCTCCTTCAGTTCTGCTCTGATCTTGGTTATGTCTTGTCTTATGCTAGCTTTTGAGTTTTTATCTTCCTCCACTAGCTCTTTCAATTTTGATGATAGCATGTCAATTTTAGATCTTTCCTTGTTTCTCATGTGGACATTTATTGCTATAAAACTCTCAACACTGTTTTAACGGGGTCCCAGAGATTCTGATAAGTTATGTCTTCATTCTGATTGGTTTCTAGGAACATCTTTATTTCCACCTTCATTTCATTGTTTATCCAGTTGACACTCAGAAGCAAGCTGTTCATTTTCCAAGTGGTAGTGTGGGTTTAAGTATGTTTTTTAATCCTGAGTTCTAGTCTGATTGCGCTGTGGTCTGATTATAACTGTTATGATTTCCATTCTTTTGCATTTGCTGAGGAGTGATTTACTTCCAATGATGTGATCAGTTTTGGAGTAAGTGCAATGTGGTGCTGAGAAAAATGTATATTCTGTGGACTTGGGGTGGAGTGTTCTGTATATGTCTGTTAGGTCCCCTTGGTCCAGCTCTGCATTCAAGTCCTGAATGTCCTTGTTAATTTTCTGTCTTGTTGATCTGTCTAATATTGACAGTGGAGCTTTGAAGTCTCCCACTATTATTGTGTGGGGGTCTAAATCTCGTTTTAGGTCGTTAAGAACTTGCTTTATGTATCTGGGTGCTCCTGTGTTGGGTGCATATATATTTAGGATAGTTATCTCTTCTTGTTGGATTGATCCTTTTACCATTATGTAGTGTCCTTCTTTGTCTCTTTTGATCTTTGATGGTTTGAAGTTCGTTTTATCAGAGATTAGGATTGCCACCCCTGCTTTTTTTGTTCTCCATTTGCTTGGTAAATCTTCTTCCATCTCTTTATTTTGAGTCTATGTATGTCTTTGTATGTGAGATGGGTTTCCTGAATACAGCACAGTGATGGATCTTGACTTTTTATCCAGTTTGCCAGTCTGTGTCTTTTGACTGGGTGTTTAGGCTGTTTACAATCAATGTTAATATTGTTATGTGTGAATTTGATCCTGCCATTTTGTTACTGGCTGTGGTTTTCTTTCCCATTAGTTGACTCACTTTCTTCATTGCATTTTTGGTCTTTGCCAATTGGTTTGCTTTTGTGGGGACTGGTACTTGTTACTTTCTGTACTTAGTGTTTCTTTCAGGAGCTCTTGTAGGGCAGGTCTGGTGGTAACAAAATGTCTCAGTAATTGATTGTCCATAAAGGATTTTATTTCTCCTTCACTTACAAAGCTTAGTTTGGCTGGATATGAGATTTTGGGTTGAAAGTTCTTTTCTTTAAGGATGTTGAATATTGGCCCCCACTCTCTTCTGGCTTGTAGGGTTTCTGCTGAGAGATCTGCTGTGAGTCTGATTGGCTTCCCTCTGTGGGTGACCTGACCTTTCTCTCTGGCTGCCCTTAGCATTTTTTCCTTCATTTCAATCCTGGTGAATCTGATGATTATGTGCCTTGTGGTTGGTCTTCTTGAGGAATATCTTTGTGGAGTTCTCTGTATTTCTTGAATTTGAATGTTGGACTGCCTTGCTAGGCTTGGGAAGTTCTCCTGGATAATATCCTGGAGCATGTTTTCCAGCTTGAATTCATTCTCCCCATCATATTCAGGTACACTGATCAAGCATAGATTAGGTCTTTTCACATAATCCCATATTTCTTGGAGGCTTTGTTCATTTCTTTTCACCCTTTTTTCTCTTGTCTTGCCTTCTCTTTTTATTTCATTGAGTTGATCTTCAATCTCTAATATATTTCCCTCTGATTGATTGGGCTATTAAAACTTGTGTTTCTTTATGTAGTTCTCATGATGTGTTTTTCAACTCTATCAAGTTGTTTATGTTCTTCTTTAAGCTGGTTATTCTACTTAGCATTTCATCTAACCTTTTTTCAAGGTTTCTGGTTTCTTTGCATTGAGTTCTAAGGAAGTTCCTTTAGCTCAGAAAAGTTTGTTATTATTCACCTTCTGAAGCCTGTTTCTGTCAATTTGTTGCAGTCCTTCTCAGTCATGTTGTCTTCCCTTGTTGTTGAGAAGTTATGATCCCTTGAAGGAGAAGAGGTGTTCTGGTCTTTGATGGTTTCATCTTTTTTGCACTGTTTTTTCCCCATCTTTTTGGATTTACCTGGCTGTGGTGTCGGAGCTGCTTGATGAGGTCGCTTGTCTGCCTGTCGAGGTGCTACTGGGTTTCTAGGGACTCCTTCAGGTTACTAGGGAAGCTTCCTCTGTCTTTTCTGTTTACACTGGGGGTTTAGGCCCACCTCTTCCACTGACCTGGAGGTGCTGCTGGGTGGTCAAGAATGCAGTCCTGTTGCTAGATAGGCTTCCTGTGCGCTTTGTTAAAACATGTAGCCCAGTCCCACCCTCTAATGGTGGGTTGTCCCCTTCCTCCACAGGGCTGGATTATTCAGGGTTCAGCTCAGACTGTGGCACTGGCTGTGCAACCTGCTAGAGTCAGCTTCAGCCCTCTGGGAGGGTAGGGACCCGCCTAGCCTCACCCAGCTGTCTCCCCATTTCAGCTTCCTCTCTCTCCAGGGCCCTCCCAGCTGCTCCATCTGCCGTCAGTCCTCCCGCTTACAGCTCCCTCTCTCTCCAGGCATGGGGAGGGGGCAGTAGCTCAGTCTGCAGGCTCTCCCTGCTGGCATTTGGGCTTATGTGTCTGTTTAGGTCTGTGTGCCAATTCAGGACACCATCCTGGATCATTGTTCAACTCTGCATCTGTAATTCCCGATGCTTGACTGGCAAAGATCCCCTGTTCTGTGTATTGCTGAGGCTTTGGGGGAAGCACCGTATCTGGACTGGAGTGCCAGTCAAATGCACTTTCTGGGTGAAGCAGCACGCCTCCCTGCCTAGGTCTGCCCTGCGTGGGTTTTGCTCACCGTCGGACCAGACCCACTGAAATGCACCTGGTACCTCAGGTGGAGCTAGGAGAT
Source organism: Callithrix jacchus (assembly GCF_049354715.1). Taxonomy (NCBI): domain Eukaryota; kingdom Metazoa; phylum Chordata; class Mammalia; order Primates; family Cebidae; genus Callithrix; species Callithrix jacchus. The sequence goes on along the minus strand of NC_133516.1, from coordinate 104,372,823 downwards.
CTCTGGATTTATGCATCTCTCTCGTTGGGTGTTGTACGCTGGAGTTGTGTCTATTCAGCTATCTTGAAGAGTCTCCTTGGGAATCTTTAACTGGATTTTATCTCATTTGATAAGGCTCAATGTTTCTTAACACTGTTTGTTTTTTTTTAAATTAGTTCTCATAAAAAAAGAAAAAGTACATTCTAATTTTCAAAAGTAGTTAGTAATTTTAATGCTTTATATGTCTCAAGAAAGGTCTAAGTTTGGTCAACTTGGTTGAACTCATTTCTATTATCAAGATAAAAATTCCTTCTAAAAGTAAGAAATAACTGCTCTATTAAACTGAAGTGAGGCCTTTGAAATATTCTAATACTTAGTTTGCCTTCATAATCTAGCTTCATCTTCACATCTGCCCTACCCTTAAGTTTTGTATGTATAGGTGTGGAGATTGGGCTTTGGAAAACTGAATAACCTGCTCAAAGTCACCTGGTCAGTGGTGATGGAGCTGGGATCTGAACTCTTGCAAATTGATAGCTAGCTATTTATTCCACTATTTTTTTTCTTTCTTATTTTTTTCTTTAAACTATGCGTGACAAAATTCACCTGATTCACTATCCTGTATTGCCTCAGACACACTAGAGGATGTTAAAGTGTCAAAGATAGTAAGAAAAGTCTTGAACTGTGTTTGCTTTACTCTTCCCTAAGAAATTGAAAACAGAAACGCTTTGTGTTTCTTTTTCTCTAATGAACATATATTGGTTCATTTCATCAACTGATTGGAATTATTCAGAGCAGAAAAATTTCCTAAACAACAACAACAAAATAATTTGAGCAAGCATTGTAAAGCTAAGCATCATCAAGATACTGTTTTCCAAAACGGACTGCTGCGGTTTGAATGTGCCGCTTCAGTTCATATGTTGGAAACTTCATCCCCAATGCAACAGTGTTGAGAGGTGGGACCTTTAAGAGGTAACTGGGTCAGGAAGGCTCTGCCCTGATGTGGATATAAACGTGGTTAGGATGAATTCAGCCCCCTTCCGTCATCCCCACACTTGTGCTTTCTTGCCCTCTGCCTTCCTCCATGGGATGACGTAGCAAGAAGACCCTTGCCAGATGTGGGCCCTTGGACTTTTCGGCCTCCAGAATGAATAAATCTTTATTCTTTATCAGTTACCCAGGCTCAGGTATTCTGTTACAGCAGCACAAGATGAACTATGACACAGACAGACCACTTCATATTTAATTAGAGCAGCACACATCCCAACCATGTACAAAAACAGCTGTTTTGTGTGTTTTCCAGCAGCAGGAGCAGTATTTTCATGGTTTTCTCATCATCACTGTGAGAAATTTAAGAGCCAAGCAGCATATATTATCCAGGTTTCAGAAGAGAGGCGGGAATTTTAGCAATTACTTTCATGTGAACTTTGTCTGGCTTTCTTAACACAGGATTTTCAGCCTGCATGGTAAATAAGCTTTTTTTGGTTTTAGAGTGTTTACATTTTTCTTTAAGTTTGAAAGGGAATTTCCTCCAGTGAAATGGATGTGAAAATAATAGATGAAGGAAGTTCTAAGTGCTCCAGCGCCTAATGCAATGGCACCGTCTGATTGTACCCCACACACATTCTGTTTGGTAATGAGCTCATGGATACCAGCTTCGAGGCAACTAGTCTGAAAGGACACTGAAGAGCTTTCTATTCTAAAGACCCTTATTTTCCAGCTTCCTTATCTGTAAGTGAGGAGATTAGCAGCAACAAAACTATGTATCTCACTTCCTACAAAATCCTTGCTCCCTTATCCACATCGCTTCATCCAGTTTCAAAAAGGAAATACAACAAACTTTATCACCCTCACTCAGTGGCCCCACTGCAGCAAATCTTTGTGGTCTACAGCGTAATTTTCCAGATCACTGGAACAGATCCATTTTCCAGATATTTGTGAACACGGCTGCTGACGGCCTTAGCAGTGGGGGTAAGCAACAGGCAGCATAGCCCAAGTTTATTTTTAGTTTTAGTTTTAGTTAAAAATAGGAGCATAGCCAGATAGCACTCTGGGGCTGGGATTGTGAATGAAAGGATATAGAAACCACAAAGAAAAGGGGAGAGAGAGAGAATGGCAAAACTCAGCTATAGGGGGCTGGCTTTTATAAAAAATATTTTTTAATGCCTTTGACCTGATAGCTACTGATGGGGTTTATGAGTTCAGCTTGTTCCATCTGTGTTTAATCTACAATGGAGATGAGTCCTCTCCTAAATTCCCAGACTCCTCCAACAAAGTCTTATATTATTCCACAGGTTAGGAAATTCACAGCGCTGGTTCACTAACATTGTATGTAGAAATTGGTAACCATGGTTCTCAGGCTGACTTATGTAATGGAATCCCTTAAAAACTTAAAAACTACTGATGCGTAGACCCTCACCCTCAGCATTTTGGATTTAATTAGGCTAGATACAATCTAGACATCAGAATTTCAAAACTCTTCCTGACGTTTTCTGGTTCTAGACAAGAGAGAGGCCCAATGCTCTCAAACTTGCCTTCTTGAAACAACCTTTGCAAAATTATGACGGAGACAATGAAAGAGATCTAACTTAATTGATTCCATCTTGCTTCCAACCTCCAAGCCGTCCTTATTCATTCCTAAGTGTAGGTTGAACTAACTTTGGGAGAAATTTCAACTATAGTTTATAGTTTAAAGCAAAGATGATAACAGCCCTTTTCCGAAGCAGACTTCCCTCTTGCCTGGGGACTAGATTGCCTTTGGAAGACTTAACGTTAGCCACAGGATTACAAATTATGATTTAGGAGTCATGCAGCTGGGGCTACAAGATTCTGATCCTCCCTGAACTGCTCCTAAAATCAGTGCTTGAGATATTTTGCACACCCTGCACTTGATGGATCAGCTGGCACCACCCAGATTGATTAGCTGGCTCACCTGATCTTGTGGCCCCCACCCAGGAAGTGACTCAGTACCAAAAGACAGCTTTGACTCCTCATGATTTTATCTCTGACCAATCAGCACTCCTGGCTCACTGGCTTTCCCGCGTCCATCAAATTGTCATTACAAATTCTGCTCCCTGATTGCTTGGGTAGAGTGATTGGGGTAATAATAAGGCTCCCGTCTCCTGCACAGCTGGCTCTACATGAATCACTCTTTCTTTCCTGCATTTCCCCTATCCTGATGAATTGGCTCTGTCTAGGCAGCGGGCAAGGTGAACCCCTTGGGTGGTTACATTCTGAGGCCCAGACTTTCTACCTAAAAATCAGGATTCCTTGGGACACAGTAAGAAGGATTACACAAGTTGTCAGTGAATATGGTCTTGACTATCTGGGGGTCTCCTGTGGCTCTACAAGTCACTACTTTAAAGACCGGGGCTTGAGGACAGATATTTACTCTAGCATACTCACAATGCTGCACTTTCTAGCAATATAAAACCTCACAGATTTGGGTCAAAGCTACCAGGACTAATCAAAACCTGCCCATCCTTCTATCAATAAGTAGATGCAGTAGGCTAAGGATGACTTCTTGGTCTGCAGTTTGCTTCTTGAACATGATACTGAGTCAAGTTGGATTTAAACCATAATCAAGTAATGAGAGTTACTTGATTATGCCCCATAATTCAGGTTGACCTGGAAAATATATTACCTCCTCCCTAATTGTCATGCCAATCACATGCATCTGCTGCTCAGAGGAATGGGAGTAAGACCAGGGTTTCAATCTCAGAACTTGAGGTATGTCCAACTCAAATTTAAAGTATCGCTGAAATGATGCATTTAGCAAAGAACAAGAGATCTCTCGTGCCAGTGCCCCGGGGAATATGTGCATCATAAAGATGTCATCCATTTTACATGCAAGTACTTTGTGGAGTTTTCCAGTGTCTCAGATCTAATCACAGTTAAGCCAACAAAGGGATTACAGCTTTATCGGGAGTTTATTTTGCAAGGCTGCCACATGACTCTTCGAGATATGGTGTCCTGTTTTTCCCACTATGCTGAGCCCAAAGGTCCCATTAAATAAAGCTGAACTCTTTAGTTATGCAGAAATGTAAACAATCTGCTTAGTGTGGCTTGGTATTATATTTTCATTTAGGAAAAAAAGTTTCTAATACTAAACAGTATTGACCCCTGTAACTCAGAAGTTTGAATATAATAAGAAATTCTAAAATCTGACCAGAAGAAAAGGCAGTATATATTCACACACGCACACACACGCACACATTTTGCCATTTAATGTACTGTAGCCATAGAGTCTACTTGTTAATCAGTGATGCCTGAAGAGGTTTTCAGTGGATAAACTTTGTAGTATGAAACAAACCCAGCAGAAATCTTTATAGCATCAAATCTAAACTCTTTTCCTGATACACAATTAGTTCAGCCCAATCTGAACATATGGGTTGTGTGAGCTTGGTAAAAGAGTGTCTGGAATTAGATATAAATAGGGTGGCACATCTCCACTGTAGGGTTCCATAGGCTAAAGATCTAATACCGCCGTGGTCCTCAGCAGGCCAGACCAGTGGAAAACAGATTGTCCAGGGCCAGGTATGATTAGATGCAATCAACTTTTTAACTAAAACAAAATTATTCTATTTCCATGTAAAATTGTGAACTTAAATCCCAAGGAGGAAATCTATTATATATCTTCAGACCTCTACACACTCTCTTTCTACTGACAGTCATAGAAATTCAAGCCACATCTCCTCAGGTGCATGTCCTTTGATGCAATGATGGATGATCTGGCAGGAAATGGTGGCAATGACAGAAGGTTGTGGAACTGGGTCTTTTGAAAGGACATTGATAACAGCATTCTACGTTGCATTTTTGTTCACCCACATAGTTGCCTCTGGGTTTTACCTCCACGTAAAGGGAGATATTCCATTTTCCAAAATGGCTGCAACAATATCTCCATCTTTTCTGCTGCTCTTATTATGTGATCTCCCCACTCCTCTATCTTGAATGCAGTCTGATTCTCCTCAGATTGAACCTGGAGAAAGTATGTGGCTACTCCCACTAGTAGAATATGGCAGAAGTGATGCTGTGTGACTTCAGAGACTAGGTCATAATAGATAGAGGGAGAAGTCACAAGCCTTCAGTTCCTCCTGATGATGATACATGCTTCTTGTCCAGGGATTCTGCTGAGTCTGGTGTCTCTACAGTGTCCTCTGCTGTCTGTGGGCAGAACCCTGTGCTAGTGTCCAGCCGCCTTAGCTGCAGCTTTTGTCAGTCCTGTCTCCTCCCTGGGTCTCTTCATGGTGCAGGGGGCAATCTGCCACTCTCCACACAGATTTCCATTCACTCCAGTCTTAGGGAGTCCCTCTTCTCAAAAGACACTTATTCCCCCCCGCCATCTCCCTAGTATATTCCTCTCAAAGGGCCCAGTTATTGGGAACATGAGAGCCAGAAAGATCCATGGTCCATAGTAATTTTTGCTTTCTGTGCTCACCACATAAACCTCTCTTGAGGCAAGGGAGGGCAAAGCTGCCTTCCTGGGAGAAGGACAGGAAAACACGTGGCAAAAAGAAACAACGGTGTCTCAGCAAAACACTCAAACACACATTTAACAGGTTATGCCAGAAGCAGCAGCTGCTCCTGAAAGTAGCCCTATTTGAACCCAAAGAAATGGGCCTTTTAAAGGGGTCCTCCAGTTACTGTGGGTCATATCACAGCCCCTCCACAGAAAGGCTACACCCATGTGAAGCACGATCCATTTTAGAACAATCTTGAGTTTAGGCATGTTATTCTTGGAGGCACATTTCTTGTCATAAAGCAATGCTTGTGGGGCTTCGATTTCCTCTCAGTGGAAAATGCAGAACTGAGACGGTCACCTTGAAGGTCACAGCACCCACAACAATCTTGGAATCTCTCTCTGATCACAATGTCCTTGATTCTTTCTAAGGTGGGATTAACCGACCTTTCCTCTTGAGTTCAGGTTCCCTGCTCACCCCAGTTTCTACCCCATAAGAGATGAGACCTGCCTGCCAGGACATGGGCTTAAATGACCTCTGAGAGGTAAACATTGAGCAGACACTTTCCTGCCCCAGACCCTACCCTCCAGGAGCATGTCAGCAATGATTCTGAGGTTAGTGAGCCAAAGGCAGCCCTGTCCTAACTGGCTCCTGCCAGAAGTCGCCGCCTTTGAAAACAGCAGAAAGAGCTTTCTCTGTTGGGAGGAAGGAACAGAACCCATGGCAACAAATAGACCTCATACTTCCCCTCAAGTCACTTGTTTACAGACAGCCCAGAGTAGGGAAAGTGAGGTCAAGGAGCTGCTTCTGTTTCCCTCTTTACTGGGCCCAGGTGACCTGAGAGATGACCTTCAGAACCAGATACATTTATCTCCTGCCTCGGTGCCTGTGAGACTCGTGATATCAGAGGGGCTCTGCCGAAACCCCTTGTTATCCCTCTGAGAATGGTATGAACTTAGAAATCTTTAAAAAGGATAAAGATTTTCATGTGCAAACTAAGAGATATTCTGGAAAACTCCAAGCTATATAGTTGTCAAAGGGCACTTTCCTGAATTAACTTTGATCAAATAACAAGCAGCCTGTCTTTATTTTCTGTTTTTTAAATTTCTTTTAGCATCCTCTCGATAAATGAGGTAAACTGAGGCTCAGAGGGATCAAGTGACTCATTTCAGATTCCAGAGCTAGTAAATGATATAGAATTCCAAGGATTCCAAGCCAAGATTTCTGATTATGTTTACCCATTTGTAGCCTTTTCAGATGTATATTTCACCAAAGCATTTTTAGGTTTATTTGTTAGCTTAAGATAGGTGATCTAAGACTGAAACTTTCTAACATTAAGAGAGTCTGAATCCCTGTTAGAAAAAACAGACATGTATTTATGAAATTCCAAGCAAATTATGTGTCTCTGGAAGAAACTGGTAGATCACAATTGGTAAAGGAAGTCTAAAGGAGTCTCTCTTAATCATGTTACAGAGTTGCTTTCTGTTTATAGGTCATTAACTCAATTTAAGCATTAGTGTGTGTGTTTTTTGTGTGTGTATTAGAAGGGTCCGAGGGATAGACAAATAAGCCTTAATATAGAGCAGGGTAAAGCCAAAGAATAAGTACATTGTATACGACAGAACAACTGGAGTGTTCTGTAGCTTTGAAAAACATTGTGGCCAAACAAAATGTTCTGCCAGGGGCAACACGGGCTAGCTCTCTGTCATCCCAGTATGAACGGTCATATTTTCAGGTACTGTTGGCCTTCGAGGCCCAGCCTAACACACTGTGTTCTTGTGTAGCTGAGTTGCCCAACAAGACCAACAGTTCCATCTGAAGATCAAGGAAGAAAAAGTGAATTTTCATTTCCTTTCACAGAACTGGAGTGCAATGGTGTGATCTTTGCTCACTGCAACCTCCACATCCCAGGTTCAAGCGATTCTTCTGCCTCGGTTTTCCAAGTAGCTGAGATTACAGGCATGCACCACCACACCTTGCTGATTTTGTATTTTTACTAGAGACAGGGTTTTGCCATATCAGTCAGGCTGGTCTTGAACTCCTGACCTCAGGTGATTTACCTGCCTCAGACTCCCAAAGTGCAGGGATTACAGGTGTGAGCCACCATTCCCAGCCTCAAGAGTATTTTTTTTTTTTTCAGGGAAAAATCCTTGAAATAAAATTGTTAGGAAGGAAAACTCAATTTTAGTAAATATAGCTATATTTACAAGAAAAACTCTTGACATATACATAATAAGACATGTAGGATTAGCAGCACTATATGTCTTAGTAAAAGTGTGAAGAATATCCATCAATGGTAGAATGTCTAAACAAATTGTGATATATTCAAACAATGGAATATTATTTAGAAATAAAAATGAAAAGTATAGCTACATACAGTAACATGAATAAATACTTTGGGCATGAAGAGAAGCAAAAACCATAAATTTCAGGAGAATAAATAAATATGAAATGGTTTATATAGAATTTAAAATATGCAAAATTTGAAAATATATTTTATAAGGGTACAAACATCTATGGAAGCTATAAAGAATTTCAAGATGATGACACACCTTAAGTTCAGTACCATGGTTATATCTAGAAGGGAGAAAGCATATTAAATCAGGAAGGGGCACACAGAGGGCTGTAACTGGGTGTGTCAAGTTTTGTTTCTTAAGCTGAGAAGTGGATAAGGAAGGTATTTTGCTTTTACAGTTTGCATCCTTTTTTTAAACAACTCTATGGGAAAAAAATTGAATCTGATAAAAAAAATGGGCAAGAGATTTAAACAGACATTTGTCAAAAGACAAACAAATGGCAAACAGGCATATGAAAATCTGCTCAACGGCCTGGGAGCAGTGGCTTGTGCCTGTAATGTAATTCCAGCACTTTGGAAGCCTGAGGCAAGTGGATTTACTTGGGTCAGAAGTTTCAGACCAGCCTGGCCAACGGGGTGAAAGTCTGTCTCTACTAAAAATACAGAATTAGCTAGGTGTGGAGGTGCACGCCTGTAGTCCCAGCTACTCAGGAGTCTGAGGCAGGAGAATCACTTGAACTGGAAGACAGAGGTTGCAGTAGGCTGAGATCATGCCACTGCACTCCAACCTGGGCAACGGAGCAAGACTCTGTCTCAAAAAAAAAAAAAAAAAAAAAAAAAGTGCTCGACATCATTGATCATCAGAGAAATAAAAATTAAAACTAAAACTATAATGAAATATCATCTCACCCTAGTTAAAATGGCTTATATCCTAAAGACAGGCAATTACTTTTTATAAATTTTTAAAGGTACCCCCAGAGACTAACACCCTTTCTCCAAGTGGGCAAAGTGAAGGGCTGCTTGTCACCTTTGGAATGAATATGTTTCTTTCGACCATGGCTGTGACTGAACTCCCAAGAATTTACATTTCAGATGAAACAATGAAGACAACTCAGAAGCTTATTCTGGAAGAATAAGAAACTCTCTACAGTTTTTACCCTGAGCTCCTTTTTCAACACCCAGGAACCCACTAGTATGGATTCCATACTTTGCCCTCAGTGTGGGAGCTGGTGTGAAAAGGATAGCTAACTTTTAAAGGCAGAGATAGATTGGGGTTTGAATTCTAGCCTTGCCACTTTCTGGCTTCAGCTTCTTCATCTATAATACAAAACTAATAAGACAAATCTACTTCACTGGGTTTCTATGAGGATGAAATTAGTTACTTCATATAAAACGCCTGGTATATGTAAGCGCCCGTGAGCAATACAAATCAGCAGTCTAGGGAAGTCTATTCTATTCTCTTGCTTGCTCTTTTTCTCTCTAAGATGTCTGCCATTTTCAAATTTGCCCTATAACTAAATATTTTCTTTCAGATTCCCTTTCCTGAGGTTTATGGTGACATGCACCCTAATTCACTGTTAGACAGTCAATTTTCTAGTTATTTCTAAACTCAGGAAAAAAAGAAAAGATATTAAAATGTTCCACTTATTCATAGTTCTTGCTTCCTTAAAAGCACTAGTGGAGGTCAATTAAGACCATTACCTCAGAGTGCTCAGACGTTACTACAACAAATTACTCTGGGTCAGTTTAAGGGGAGCCTTAACACTCATTCCAGCAGAGGAGGTTGGGAGGCCCCTGAGAAAAAGTGAAAGAATGGATCTCTTGTTGGCTCACACATGACATTATTTAGAAATGGTTTGTTTTTCTAATATGACCAGATGGCTCCCAGCCACATATAAAAACCTTGCAAACTACAGCGATTTGCTTGATAAGTGTCCTACAAAATGCAGTTAACCTAGACTGAAGGGCATGTGTCTATCTAAGGGTAAACCTTATTCAGGGATTGTATGGTCTGCTGATGAGAGCTCTTCCTTGAGAATATGCAAATATCAATGTTAGAAGGAAAAGCACTTGGTTGAGCCAAAAGTTGTAGGTTTGAATATTTACTCCAATACTTCCTGGTGAGGTGGCATGAGTGCACTGTTGAGTTTCTTGGCCACCATTCCTTCATTTGTGGAGCAGGGATTATAATACTGCAACTCACAGAGTTCTGGTAAGATTTAAGAGAATATTATGAAAGACTGGAATGGAGCCAGATGCCTAATAAGCACTCAACAGATATTAGGTAAAATATTAACTGACAGTAGATCAACTTGGACATGTGTTTTCAAACTTTAGATCCGTGTTTCAAGATGGTAGGGAACATAATGGAGTCGAAAGAAGTTTTAGACTCGCAGGCAAGGGGGGAAAAAAACAAATTGTACTTGCTACTGGCTGGGTGGCTCTGAACAAATTTCTCAACTTTTCTGAGTCTTATTTTATTTTTTAATTTTTAAAAAAATTTTGTGGGCACATAGTAGCTGTATATATTTACGGATACATGAGGTGCTTTGATACAAGCATGCAATGTGACACAATGAGTCTTATTTTCTTAATGTACAAAATGGGGCATCATCACATAATCTTCTCTCTCTACTTTCTGGGATCATTGAAGGAAACAAAGTTTATCTTTGTGTGTCCCCAGCCTTCACATTCTGCATTCCTTCTTTCTCTAAAAGTAATAACCATCGTTAAGCATGTATTTGTGTTTTCTTAAATTACTAACTTCTGATGGAATAGATTTTTAAAAATTCAGTGAAAGAATTATGGCTGTGATTTGGAATTCTAGTCTTCTCTCAGGGAGCACTTTATATATAAAGGCAAACAGCAACTCCAGAACAGAATACTAGCAACAGTAATAATTAGGATAATCATTCATCTCTGGAGAAACACCACCATCCTCTGGGACCTTGTGCTTGCAAGTTCAATCAGATGGAATAATTCCATAATAGTTTAAATTCTAGAACTACCTTGACTCAGAATCTGAGTAATAGTTTCTGAACACTCTACAAATCAAATGTGATAGCCACTTGGCTGCATTGTTGGGTTAATCAAAAGATAAGGTCTGTAATAGCCTGAGTTCTTGAAGGGTTCAGACTCAGTGAGTTGCATGGTATTCTAGCACATGGGGTATGCATGGAAGTTTACAGAACATGGCCTGGAGGAAAAGAGTTCTTGTTAGATTTTAGTTTGGCTGAAAAAGAAATATTCAAGTTTATTTGTCTTTTCTCTCTTTAAAAAAACAAACAAACAAAAAAAAACGTTCCATTGGTGTATATCTCTGTTTGGGTACCAGTATGCTACCAGTTAAGTTCTAAAACAGAGACATAGACCAATGGAACAGAACAGAGGCCCCAGAAGCAATGTTACACATCTACAACCATCTGATCTTCAACAAACCAGCCAAGAACAAGCAATGGGAAAGGATTCCCTGTTTAATAAATGGTGTTGGGAAAACTGGCTAGCCATGTGCAGAAAGCAGAAACTGAACCCCTTCCTGACACCTTATACAAAAATTAACTCCAGATGGATTAAAGATTTAAACATAAAACCTAACACCATAAAAACTCTAGAAGAAAACCTAGGCAAAACCATTCAGGATATAGGCATACGCAAGGACTTCATGACCAAAACACCAAAAGCATTGGCAACAAAAGCCAAAATAGACAAATGGGATCTAATTAAACTTAAGTTTCTGCACAGCAAAAGAAACAATCTTTAGGGTGAACTGACAACCAACAGAATGGGAAAAAATCTTTGCAATCTACCCATCTGACAAAGGCCTAATATCCAGAATCTACAAAGAACTAAAGCAGATTTATAAGAAAAAAACAAACCCATTCAAAAAGGGGTGAAGGATATGAACAGACACTTTTCAAAAGAAGACATTCATGAGGTCAACAAACATGAAAAAATGCTCATCATCACTGGTCATTAGAGAAACACAAATCAAAACCACATTGAGATACCATCTCACACCAGTTAGAATGGCGATCATTAAAAAATCTGGAGACAACAGATGCTGGAGAGGATGTGGAGAAATAGGAACACTTTTACACTGCTGGTGGGAGTATAAATTAGTTCAACCATTGTGGAAGACAGTGTGGTGATTCCTCAAGGGTCTAGAAATAGAAATTCCACTTGACCCAGCAATCCCATTATTGGGCATATACCCAAAGGATTATAAATCATTCTATAATAAAGACACATGCACATGTATGTTCATTGTGGCACTGTTTACAATAGCAAAGACTTGAAACCAACCCAAATGCCCATCAATGATAGACTTGACAAAGAAAATATGGCACATATACACCATGGAATGCTATGCAGCCATAAAAAATGACAAGTTCATGTCCTTTGTAGGGACTTGGATGAATCTGGAAACCATCATTCTCAGCAAACTGACATGAGAACAGAAAACCAAACCCTGCATGTTTTCACTCATAGGCAGGTGTTGAACAAGGAGAACACATGGACACAGGGAGGGGAGCATCACACACTGGGGTTGGTAGTGGGGAGCTAAGGGAGGGACAGTGTGGGAAGGGAGGGTTGGGAGAGAGAACACGGGGAGAAATGCCAGTTGCTGGTGACAGGGGGATGGAGGCAGCAAACCACCTGGTCAAGTATGTACCTACCCAACAATCCTGCATGATCAACTCATGTACCCCAGAACCTAAAGTACCATTAAAAAAAACTTCCTTTAATGTTTAAGTTATACGTGAATACATTCTTACTAAAAGAAGTAAATTCTATAGATGAAGTTTATGTCTTCTTAATCACTACTCCCCTTCTTAAAGGCGACTACTATTCATTGTGCATCCTTTCAGAACTGTTTTCTCTGAATTTCTTAGCACATATATGTTGTGTAGAAATAGTTTTATGAATATGCATTTGTACATAAATAATACAAACTATGACTAGCTTTTTACTACTCTATGAAGTGTATTAAAAGGGAATTCCAGGTCAGTTTTGTAGATAGCAACCTCAGTCTTTTTAACTGTTGTTTAGTACTCTGTAGCATGAATGTGCCTTTTTTTTTTAAAGACAGGGTCTCTTCTCTGTCACCCAGGCTGGAGTGCAGTGGTGTAACCTTGTTCACTGCAAACTTCACCTCTCAGGTTCAGGTGATTCTCTAACCTCAGCTCCAGAGTAGCTGCGATTACGGGCACATGCCACCACAGCCCGGCTAATTTTTGTATCTTTAGTAGAGTGGATTTTCACCATGCTGGCCAGGCTGCAATATGCTACCTTTGTTTAATTGTCTTCCTACTGACTTACAAGTGAGTCATTTCAAATATTTTGCTCTTATGGATACTGTTGCAATGAATATACTTGTTCATGCCTTCTTAGGCACGTGTATAGATATGAAAAAAGTAATTACTGATCTTAGGATATACACATTAAAAGCTCCAACACTGACAAATTACCTTCCCACATGCCTGTCCTAGTTTATACTCTCATCATCAGTGTATCATGGAACCCATTTCCCTGTACTTTCACCAAGATTTAATAGCAAATATTTCATTTTTTGCTTAATGAGAAGAAAATGTTATCTTATTATGGTTTTTATTTGTATTTATCAGATTCATAGAAATATTTATTACCTTTTCACAACTGTATTGCTTATGTGTATTTTTCTTCAGTAAACTACCTGCTAATATATACTTAAGTCTTCCCTGGACTTTATTCTTTGAATCTATTTGCATTTTCCTGCATAGATGCCACATTTACTTAATTAATCTAGCTTTTCTAGCTTTTTAATATGCTTTAATATGTTGAGAAGGGGTCTTTTTTCTGACATTTTTACTTGCAAATTACTTACACAAGGAAATATCTAATCTCACATTACACTTGTCACCAAGTGACAGATATCATTCTCCATTTCTTAGAAATGAGGAAATAAAACCACAAAATGTACAATGTCAGATCTAAAACCCATATCTTTGGCTCCAGACTTTTCTTCTGAAGTTTTGCAGTTATACTGAGATGCCACAGAAGCATAGGCTCTTAGAGGGAAGAATTATCTAATCTAAACTCGTGCTTTCTACAGATGAGTAAACTAAGGTATGGGAAAGATAAGTACCTAAAACCAGGTACTAGAACCCAGATCTTCAGGTTTTTGTTCAATTAGGTTTCTATAGTGGCATTATTTTATAAATAAATGCTAGTGGGGTTTTTTCCCGCATCACTGTCCTGAAAGAGGGGGAAAAAAATAGAACCATTGTAAGACACTTAGTTTTTTTCAGCTTTGTAATTATGAAATAAAGGAAAATAAATTGTCAAGGTTGAGACTGGGCACATATGAGTTCAAACTCAGGAGACTTTTATATGTTTATGGCAGCTCTGTGGAAGCGATGGGGAATAAAAGCATTCCCAGTTACAATAATGAATTCAGTCTGTTTATCTACTGCCCACCTCCCGGATATCGCAAGCATTTCATAGTGCTGCGTCTGTAAGCAAGAATAGACAAACGTGTCCAGAACAAGCAGTTGTAACTATGGTGAGGCCCCATCTGGGACAGAAGGTGATTCAAGCTCTTTCTTTGATTGGAATCTTTCACACTTTGGTTTTCAGCATTCTGAGCTAGGAAACATGTGAATACTGAATTTCAGCAGTCATCTGGTTTCTCCTGATACTGCTAATTTTTGCCTGAGCAAAGGACAAGAATAGCTTAACCTGCATCTCTACTTCAAAAGAGTTGTAGCTACTCCTGGAAAGAGAGAGACAGGAGGCTGCCCATGCCTCAACATCCTCTGGATTTTGAGCCAGAATGAAAAAAAAAAAAAAAGAAGAAGACAACAGCACTTGAAGTTCTGACCAAGTTTGGGCCCACAGTCTCAGATCCTCTGAGTTACAGAGCAGGAAGGAAAGAGTCCCCTGTGGGGTCATGAACCACATTGCCTGATTGAATAATCTGTGCTTATTTCTGGGTCCTCGTCTTGGCCATCTGACAGCTTGCATGTATTCCATTTATAATCCTCAGGCAAATTCTTTAAACTTTTGGGTTGCATTTTTCACTTCCATTTGTTATAAATAATAGGTCAGGACACATGTCTTGAATAGCCTAATATCTAAAATATATGTTTGTGTGATGAGACCACAGAGGTAGAACTATAGAACATGAAGCCAATTTTGTTTTTAGAAAAGACTTGTTGTCATTCAACATATTTATTTTAAAAGTAATTTTTATCTAATATGCTATTAAGAAACATATCAAATAAGAAGGCCAAATTCCTACCCTCCAGGAGTTCATAATCTTATTCCTCAATGTCCCTTCTCATGCTCAAAGAGTACCAGTTTGAAGAACTGGGGATCCCAAAAAGGGTAATAAGGTGAAGTTGTAGGGGAGCACACTTTCCCCTCAGACAGTCTCGAGCTAGTGAAGAATCCCTACCAGTTTTCTTCAGGCCCTTCAACGGAAATGTGGAGTAGCTGTATGGACCTCTCAACTATACATGGTAGCTTTGGTCTAATTTGTAAAACTGTTCCTTTGTTCCCTCTGAGACTGCAGTTCTCCTGTCTGCACACCCACTTTCCTGGGTCTGCAGCAGAAACTTAGTTACAAGACCCATTTCTTAGGTCAGCCTGTCTTCCTCTTTGGGTGAAGAAGTTTCCTTCTTCTCAGGTATTCCTGCCGTGAACTTTATGTCTTTCTGCTCCTTCTGGAGAATTCTGGTCCTGGAACAATTCTGCTACTACCACCCCTCCTCCTCCTCTTCCTCTTCTTTCTTCCCCTTTTCCATTTTCTAGAAAAATAAGGTCTAAGAGATAATGATGTTGTGGTCCAATCCTGAGTTAGGATCCTGACTCCACCCCTTAATAATCGGAGCTTCGGTGTTCTTGACTGTAAAACAGGTGAAAACGTTCACACCTACCTGCCTCAGCAGACTGATGAAATGCCTAAAGTATATGAAGCAGATACCTCTATAAGTATTGGCTCAAGTCTCCTTTTCCTAATTAAATCCCAAATTGCTCTTTTAGGCTGTATAGCATCCAACTCTGGTCTGTGGTCATCTTTCTTACTTTTTTAAAAAAAAGCATACTTGGCTTTAATACCTGAATTTCTCCATAGACAGTTTTCTCTGTCCTGTGAGCATTGCCTTCAATTGGTCGAGCCAACTTTGTCTCCAATGATGTTCAGCTTTCCCCACCACCACCACCACCACCACTAGGTTGTTGTAAACTGTAGATCACAGCACCCGCTCCTAAGACATCCGCGTGACATGCCTCCTCCAGGTCCTGTGATATGTTGATCAGTTGCCTCTTTATTGAGATGGGTGAAAGAGGAACACTGATTGGCAGCACGGTGTAAGTATTCCTACCACAGCCTCCCTCAGCTACCAATGGGTTAACGACCAACTTACAAATATCCTGAATATTGAATGATACATTTTTCAGCCTAGCAAGAGCTGGCTTCAGTATACAGCTGATACATGTTCCAGCTCAATATTCCTCTTGATTCAAAGGGATCTTGTTATAACTCTGTAGCAAACTTCATAGGACCTTCTACTATGTGTTGCCTCCACCATTCGTTTGTAGCCCATTTGCAGGGCTGAAATGATTGACACACCGTTGACCTCAGCAAATGCCTCAGCTGCTTCTGGACTAGAGCTCGACCCACCTCAGATAGCAAACCATCGTCTTTGCCCCCAAGAATTTAGTTACTAGGACATTTTTTTCTTTCTTTTCTTCTTTCTTTTCATCTTAAATGTGATGTTATTTATTTAAACCCAAAGAGACACATGCTGTAGGCTGGGTGTTTGTGTCCCCCTAAAATTCATGTGTTGAAATCCTAACCCCCAATGTGAAACTATTGGGAGGTGTAGAGCCTTTGGGAAATGATCAGGTTATGAGAGCAGAGCTTCTTATAAAAGAGACTCTGTAGAGCCCCACTGCCCCTTCTGCCAGAGACGACACAGCAAGGTGGCTGTTCATGAACAGGAAGCAAGCCCTCAGACACTGGACCTGCTGGATTCTTGCTTTTGGGCCTCCAGAACTGTGAGAAATAAATTTCTGTTGTTTGTAGCCACACAGTGTGTGGTATTCTGTTAGAGCAGCCGAAACAGACTAAGACAGACATGTATACAAACAATTTCACTTAGAGCTGGGAAGGAGAAACCTGTCAAAATTCTCCCCATTTCGCAGTTGATTTTGTGAGAGCAGCAGCAGAATGAGAAGAGTCTGAGTTAAACTCATGAGAGTTAAACAAGAAAAAGACTAAGACTTGTCCTACAGCATGAAAAACAATGATCTGTATCTTTTAAGCATCTGTGTCCAAAATTACATGATGAAACACAATTCTAGATGAAAAGAATCTAATGCTTTAAAATAATTTAAAACCCTTCCAAACAGCCAAATAATACTCTAAAAAGAGCACATCTCCTTAATTTTCTAATTTATCATTTTATTCAGACAGTTTTTGGAAGAGGACCAGGAAGTATCTTTCTTTCAATAAAGAAATTCCAAATTGGCTTTAGTTGAAAAAAATTCTTGACTCTTTTTGTGACACATTTGAATTTCTGGGTTTTGTTTAATCATTATAATTTAATGGATTCAACAAAGCTTTTGGCTTTCAAATCAAGTGATTATGATAACCTCATTTGTGTCTGTATATCCCAGAGTCACATGGGTTGTGGATCCATTTGAATCCACTACTTTTGTGAAATGAACTAGATAATTCACAAATTTCTATTTTCCTTTGGCTGAAGTCTGCCAGCTTCCAGTGATCCTCTCCTCCTGGTGTTCATGCCCCAATGTAGTTCTTTTCTACACTGATTAGGAATGACTTGTGTTTCCAATAGAATATTGTATAGAAATAGAAATGTCTGATGTGTGTGTGTGTGTATGTGTTGTTTTTGTTTTTGAGAGAGTGTTTCACTTTGTCACCCAGACTGGGGTGCAGTGGCACAATCTCGGCTTACTGCAACCTCTGCCCCCTGGGCTCAAGAGATCCTCCCACCTTAGCCTCCTGAGTAGCCAGGCCTACAGGCATGTGCCATGATGCCTGGATAATTTTTCTTTTTCAATGTTTTATAGAGATGTGGTCTCACTAATATTGCCCAGGCTAGTCTCAAACTCTTGGGCTCAAGCAATCCTTCTAGTTTGGCCTCCCAAAGTGCTGGGATTATAGCATAAGCCACTGTGCCTGGTTGAAATGTCATTTAAAAAAAATTGCAGCTTCTGCTTTCCTCTCTCCTGGATCACTGACAGCTTCCACGTCACGAGAGCCCCAGGAGAGCATTCAAACAGCCCTATGGAGAGGTCTATGTGGCGAGGAACAGAAGCTTCCTGCCAACCCTAGGCATCAACTGTCAGCATGCGAATAAGCTGCCTTTGAAGTGCATCCTGAAACCCAAACTGAGCTTTCTGAGGACTGCAGCCCCAGCTGACATTTTGATTGCCACGTCGTGAGAGCCCTTGAGTCAGAAACATACAGCTAAGCTGCCACCGAATTCCCAACCCGTTCAAACTGCGAAATAATACTTACTTTTATTTAAAGGTGCTGTTTCTAGTTAATTTGTTATGCAGCAATAGAAAACTAATACATTTAGGTAGAAATTTAAAACCCAGTATTAAGCAAGCCAGTGTTTCTCAGGGTCAGTTGATGCAAAAAATTCCACTTTAATCCCTGTAATAGACAATATTACTGAGTTTTTAGGACCCCCTTGGCCTTTGAACTCCCTTTCACTGCTTGTGAATTCTCTGTCTTCTGGGTCTTGGTGACAGGCTGAGCATTTTCTTTCACCCTAGACCCAGAAAAGGCAAGATGTGCACTTGCCAACGTAGGATCTTGAATCAAGCAACAGCTATTGATGCAAACAGGTGGACAGTGACAGATGAAGCAGTATCTAATGTCCAGTGGCAGTAGAGACAGTAGAATAAGCTGCAGCCACACGGATTCCATGAGATACCCTATATTCCTTAGTAAATGTGTTTGGGGCTTAAATCAGCATCTTCTGTGTGCGCACTGCATCACGGTAGGTGCAACTGAAGTTACAATAGAAGAATCAAACACATCAGATGACTGTTGCCAACAGTAACTGCCCAGGAGAGAGGATTACCTTATTCTGGTCCATTGAGTCTGTCTTCAAAAGTACCAGTTAATTGACAGGAAGAAGCCAAGTCACAATATGGAAAGATAAGGGTTAAAAGGCACAATCTCTAAGAGAAAGCGTTAGAGAGATGCATCAGTACACCTGGCGATTCAGAAGTGCAATGTTTTACAAAGCCTAAGTTCTTTTCCTTCTGTAGCTTTATATTTAAATGTGCGTTAACTTACTAAAAATGATTTCAAACCTTTTATGAACTTCAAGAAACAGAAGGCATCAAGATATGGAAAACAGAATTAATTGTAAATGAATACTAGTTAGAGCAATGACACGCAGAAAATCACACAATTTAACATGGCTGGAATTGAAACCAGCTCTAAAAGTATGAGATGGTCACAAACATTAGATTTTTATACTGTTTTCCCAAATAATTAAGAAGGAATATCCATGACAGAACTTGGATTTAATGTTTCATCTTATTCCTCATATGCCTTTGATTAATTTTGAGTTACAAATCCACATAAATTTTGGAATTTAGGCTGCTAAACAGATCTGTAGGCAGGCCAGAGAAATTCTAGAGGAAGAAGAAACAAAAGTGCAGAATCACAGCTTTTTGCAAACAGTATTTGGCCAGCTGCATCCAGCCTCATTTGGATCTGCTAGTAGCCTGTCAGCTCTAACTTCAGTCCCTCTCCATGGCCTTAGCAACTCCTAAAACTCTTGCTCTACCTTTTGGCAAGAAAGTATGTTAGATTGTTTTACTTTTTATTTTTTGGAAATACTTAATAACACAGAGTACATGAATACATTCTTGGTACAAAATTCAAACATGACAGAGCAAGCCCCTCGTTACCACCACCCACTGTCCATGCCTGCAGCCTTCCACACATTTTTCCATGTACATATTAAACTATATACGTACAGGTGTAAAGCCCAGCCTCAACTCTGATGTGTAAGAAAAGATTATTTAAAGGATGCAGTCTAGCTTCATAAAAAAGTTACTCCCAGTCCATCAACCCCTACTATTCTCCCTTTTGTCATGGTTGCACCTAAATTTGGTGATGGTTAGAAAAGTATCTTGTCCTCCAAATCATTTGTGCCATAGGCATTTAGGGAGAAAAAGCTTGTTCCCATCTTTTCAGCTCTTTAGAACTAGAGACTGCCTTTACCCCATTAATGCTGGAAGGCTAAGACCCGGTCATCTACCTGCACTGCTGTTATAGCAAGAGAATTCCTGCAATGCCATCCAGGTTCTTTTCTACAAAAACTCCCTCTGGGGTCTCTCACTTTCTGGATACTGCCGGGGAGAACTAGCTCCCCGCAAAGGAATCCACAGTCCCAGTGTTTGCTCCATTTGTCCTACCCCTCTCAGTTCAAGGAATTTTTGTTTTGTTTTGCTTCTTAGGCTGGGGGGTATAATGAGACAGAAGACTCAGAATTCCCTCTGTCCCCCTAAAGCGTTGATGCTTTTAAAAAGCAGAGGTAGGAAGAGACATGTAGGTGATATTTCCACCTTTTGTCTACTTAACATCTTTCTGCTGAGGTAGTGAGTCTAGAATGGCCATGTTAGAAACAGGAGGGAATGAGGAGACAGTGAAATTATTAGAGTAATATTACAAAAAGAAATCATTTTGTACTTATTCTGCATGAATTATATAATTCTATGTGAATTACTCTGTAAAGTTCTTTTTCTTCCTATCAATATGCCTAGGTGAGTTTTCTATGTGTTATATATAGTTCAACACTATTCATTCAATAACAAGGTATTGAGTCCCTATACTATTCCGGGCAATATGTGCTGGGGCTCCCTATGTGACACTGGAGAAACAGACTACATCTCTATTCTTATCAGACTTACATTTTAGACGGGGAGGAAGATACCAGCCAAATAGGCGTGTGCATCACTAATGCAATAACATGGAGTGACAGGTGCTATGAAGACAAAGTGGGCGAAAGGATATAGGCAGGAGTGGCATTTCAGTCGGAGAAGGCTGCTCTGCTGAGGCAAACTCATTGCTTTTAGCTGCTGCATAGCATTACATTTTCCTAAAAAAGGATAGTGAGGTTCATTTCTCATATGCACACAAACAGTAGTACTTTGAGGAGATGCTGAAAAGTAGAATTACTATGTCATACTTGAAACTTGCTGTCTGAAATGGATAGTTTCCACTCTCATTAGAAACCGCATGTTCCCTACACCTCTCTTAGTAGTTAATGCTATCAAAATTATTCTTTTTATCAATGTGATGTATGAAAAATGATATCTCAGTTATTTTTAATTGGCACTTCCCTTATTACTCTTTAGTTTGAATATCATTTCAAATGTGTATTAAACATTTATTTTTCCTGTCTTGTAAAATGACATCTTATTTCCTTTGCCCGTGTTTTCATGTTTCTGTCTTTTTGATTTGTTGGCATTCATATATTGAATTTGTCTTACATATGTTGCAAATATTTTATCTCATTCTTTGTTATCTAGAACTTTATTTATTCATGTTGATGAATGTATCCATGTATCCCTTTAGTGGTCATATATTTCTCAGTCCTCGTGTTTTCAAATTCAAATTCAGTGTATATTTGTTAAATATTCACTATATATAAGACATTGTGCTAGGCAGTTTGAAAGACATCAATGTAAGTGAGATATGGTGTCTGCCCTCATGAATCTCACAATTTATTGGTGGGTACACATGAAAACAAACACCTGTAAAGCCAAGGGCTTTGATCATCCACAAAATACTATAAAAAGAATTGCTATGGTAGAGCAATGCCTAAGTCAGAACCAGCTACCTGGGAAGTTTTTGCAGATGTACTAGCTTTGAAGAGAAACCAGCCTCTTGTAAGACAGGGGTGAAAGTAAAGACCTCCGTCTTAGGAGAAACAGCATAAACCAAGGCAGAAAATACAGCAAGAAAGGGCTAGAGAGAGATTTTTAAGAAAGCTGGACAGTGGGTGTGAAAGTAGGAATCAAAAGAGTGTGGCAGAGAACAGACTGCAAAGGTAGACACAACTATTTAATCTTTTCCCATTAATAAGAAATATCGAGAAATTCCACACTTTCTCGTCTTCTTGAAAAGTAGTCATTAAAGAAAAGAACAACTGACTCTGAGAAGTTAAGCACAAATCTGGAGTGATTGGGTCAACTCAGAGAGCCTCACTCTAGTGTTGGAGGCAGCTGAAGGTGGGTTGTCACAGCCTGTGTGTATGTGTGTGCGCACTGCCCGCAGATCTGCTGCTTTCTGCCCGGCCAGAGCCCTTGCCCAAGAACAGCTGCAATTCGCAAGTCTTCTTGAGTCTGTTTTACCATCCTGCAGAGGTAAGAGTTGGATAATTTATGCACTATGACTTCACAGTCCTCTAGGTAGGCTGCCAAGAAAAGCATGTTTTGGATAGAAATCTGAAAAAAAGAAAAAAAAACGAAAAATGTAAAAACCTAAGCCCAGTTTGGCATAGGGATAAGGTTTCACATCCAGCTCCTCCCTAGGTTCGGCCATTTAATCATCCGCCAGGACGCAGGGGCTGCCACGGGTTACCAGGGATAGTGATTAGGCATCCCTGAGCCGCATCAGCAAACACTCCTGATAGGCAGCTGGAAGGTAATGGTTTTGGGTTTTAGTTGTGAGACAGTGGTGGAAAATTTTACCAACAGCTGACCTGCTTTGCCCCTGCTGAAATAGCGGCCTTCCTCTGCACATTTTTATGTTGCTTTGGGGAGAGTGACAAAAGACAGATGCTTCTTGCCGGAATGCCAGTTGTTTAATCATTCTTTCTGGTCCCAAGACATTTACTGTAGCTTCTTGGAGCTGACATCTTGGGCCGCTCCTTGGTTTTCAATGTCTTGTAAATTGTGTTGCAATTTTCCATTACATGGAATATGGGGAAGTCTGTGGGAGAGTTTTTTGAAGGTGTTACGATGCAGATGGTGTCCTCAGGCAAAAAGCCTTAAAGTTGAGAGTGCAGGAATTGCAAATAAACTGTAAGCTCTCTAGTGGGACACAAAATACATAACCTGGTCTGGCTCCTGTCCCCCACACAGCCTCACTCGGGTCCACAGAAGTGTTTATGTCCATTCCAAGGCTCGGCAGTAACATCTGAGATTAATCTTCCCAACAGCATGACCTGACCACACAGTGCCCACTACAAAGGAGACCTGCTTCCTCTCTAGATTGTGTGGTTCCCACAGCACCCCAGGAAGCTGCATGGTAGATAAAATGTCCTTCAGAATGAACCTCTCATCTTAGCTACAGACTGCCCTCCTCAGCAGGTCTCTTGCTCTCTGTTTTCAGAAAGATAACATTAAGGATAAACTGAAAAGGTGTAATGTAGTCAGGCATTTTTATTATGTTAAGGAACAAGAGTAAATGATTAGTCTCATAATCTCATATATATATATGAGATGTGTATATTAGGATGATATGCTTAGGAACAGGTGAATTACGACAGTGATTTGGAAAGATATTCATATTCTTTTCATTCTTTTCCCCTAAAAGTCATAACATTTGGTAGAACTTCATGATTCCTCTTGTTTTACTGTATCTTATTAAATTTACTTTTTCTAAACCAGGTGTGGTGGCTCAAACCTGTAATCCTAGCACTTTGGGAGGCCTAGGCAGGTGGATCAGAGGTTAGGAGTTCGAGACCAGCCTGGCCAACATGTTGAAACCCCATCTCTACTAAAAATACAAAAATTAGCTGGATATGGTGGTGGGCACCTGTAATCTCAGCTACTTGGGAGGCTGAGGCAGGAGAATCGCTTGAACCCAGGAGGCAGAGGTTGTAGTGAGCCAAGACTGCGCCATTGCACTCCTGACTGGGTGACAGAGTGAGACTCTGTCTCAAAAAATATATATTATTTTTTTGAATGTGAGCCTGGGAATGACTTTTCTCACCCTCATGTTATGTTTACAAATTTTCTTGAGATTAATCGTTCTGAGATTAATTAGCACCATAACCTCCTTCTCTTGTGCTGAGATACTTATTTCGTTCTTCTCTGGTGACTATTATACTCTGAAGAGCTCTCTCCTCAATATGTGGGAGCTTCAGACTGAAGAAGACACAACTAAAAATGTTGTGTCCGTGTGTTGGCCCCTGTGTCTTAGGGAGAAGAGACATTCTGGGGAGGAAAACACTCACATTTTGTTGATGTATCAATGTGTGCAGGAGGAGCATTTGGAAACAGTAGGGAGGATAATAAGACTTTGTGTTTCTGTAACACTTTTCACATGGACATTTAGAAAATATAAAGATTATCCTCCAAACCCTCTCTTCAGCAGGATTAAAACCAAGAATAATTTGCATATTTTATCAAGAAAAATCAGAGTAAGGAGAAGTGTCTCAACTCTGCCAGCTGTACCCAGCTCAGAAACCAAGTCCCGCCCTTCTGAGTTTAGAGACATCGTCTGTCAGACCCGCTGTCTCTCCCTGGCCTCTCTTTGGTTCTCCACTTTGTATAAACCAATGTTCTTGGCTCCTCATTTAATCTAAAAATCAGTGTTGGGTGAATCAGTCAGAATATTTGGACATTCTGTTCAGAAAACATTATAAATTGATCAAGATTTGCTTGTCCTGCAAAACTTTCCTGGCATTCTTCATAGCAGTTTTCTGTCCTCAGATGACTCCATGAAATGTAGAGTTTGTGTGAGGAGATGATCTGGACAGTTTGCCCATTGCCCTGAAAGAGACACACCCTGCCACACCCCTTTGCCTTCATCCATGCTGTCCTCTCTTCCCAGCATGCCTCTCTTCCCTGCTCTCATCCACCTGCAATGTTCTTATGTGCCTTCTAAAATTCAGTTTGACTGTTATCATCCCCCTCATCAGGCTTTACATGCATTCTTCATTTCTCCTTCTTAACAAAGCCCCGATTTTGCTCAAGTCCCACTCACTCCTCTCCCACAAGATGTGTGTCTAGTGAAAGGTGTTGATCTTAGTCTCATCTCCATGAAAGGACTAATCAACATAAGCATAATCTCATTCCCTTTGCCAGGGTTTGGCTAAAGAATTGTCATATGGTTTGGCCAATAAGACAGGAGGGAAAGCATGTGGAGGGCTCTCAGTCCTCACTAGTAAGAAAGAGATGGTCAGCCCCCTTCCCTTTGTTGTGCCATGTCTGACTATGGCCTAAGGGTGGCTGCCTTCCTCTCCAGAGCAAACCAAGTAGGTCAGCTGGCCTTTTAGTAACACTCCATGGTCACTTACCTCTGAGAGTGTCACTTTCCTCTTTTGCAAAATGAGGAAGTTGACCTCATTTTTCTGTAGCTTCCTTTTAACTTTAGAATACCATGTATGCCTCTAAAAGATGATGGAGGAAGACCTAGGAAGTGAAGAAGGCCAGCTAATTTTATGTGTAGCTTTAACCATCTGCTGCCATTAACATGAACAAGCAGCTATCTGCATTTTAGTGTTTGGGTGATCTTAACTTTTCAGTTTAAGAAACAAGTACTAATCTTGGTTTAGCCACTAAGATATCCTCATATTTCCCCTTTCCCTGAAGTGAATCTATTAATATCCCTTTATCTTGTTTGGTAAACAAAATGTTTTTACTGAAATTAAGTAGAAAGGGTAGCACAATTCAAGTTTAGGAGCCAAAAAGATTTTTTCCCCTGAATTTCAAGTAAAACCATTTTATTCTCCTCCTGTAATTGTTCCAAAACCACCCAAGAAGACCTAAGAGTTTATAAATGGAGAAGAAGTATGGACATTTTTTAATGCAGGATTACATTGCTTAAGGTCAGTAGATCTTAGCTTGCTTCAAAATGTTAAGAGACTTAAGTCGAAGCACCATCTAGTGGTTCTCAACTGTGTTCTGCTAAAAGTTGCTCCCAGTTTCCCTCTATTTAGGACCGCAGTTAATTTGATGGGCATGAATACTATTGACCCTGGAACAGCAACTTTAAAGTGCGCAGATCTACTTATATGTGGAATGCTTCCACTTCTTCAGCCCCTGAGACAGCAAAACCAACCTCTCTACTTCCTCCTCCTCCTCAGGTTACTCAATGTGACAAGAACAAGGATGAAGACCTTTATGATGATTTACTTCCAATGAATGAATAGTACACATATTTTCTCTTCTTATGATTTTCTTAATGTTTTCTTTTCTCTAGCTTGCTTTATTGTGAGAATACAGTATACAATACATTTAACATACAAAGTATGTGTGAATCAACTGTTTATGTTATCAGTAAGGTTTCTGGTCAACAGTAGGCTGTTATAGTATTTACATTTTGGGGAGTCAAAAGTTATATGCAGCTTTTCCACTGCATGGAGGGTTAGTACCCCTAATCACCATGTTGTTCAAAGGTTAGCTCTATATGAACGCATATGTGCGTTCAGAAAAACAAATACGGAGTTTTTTATCTTTATGTAGGAGTGGGAGGATGGGGGTAGTAGCTATAGCTTTTTACTCTTTCAATCTAACATTTCCCACCCAGAAAATTATGGCAGTGAGAATGGGATAAAGAAATAACATGAATTCACATAAATCTCTTCTAGAAATCGTGAAGTTAATCCAGTGGAAAAAAAGAATTAATACAATAAAGTTTCATAGATTTCAGTTCTTCGGTTTCTCCTGCTCATATCCTCTTTAAAAGCCCACACCAATATCTTTATCTTCCTTTAGAATTGCATAATGTAGACATGTTCTCACACATCCAGGTACTGTCTAACAATTAGATCATTTTTACATACCTCCAAGTTCTCAAGCCCTTCTCCACCACAAGCGCAGAGGATTCCTCGCACTTTATATAACCAGCAATTTTTCTTGAAGTGTCATGGAGATAACTCTTATACCTATAATTCCTATCTTCTGAAGTTACATCTTTTCATTACCTCTACGGGCATAATGAAAATGGACCATAACAGTGTCACATGAGTGAGAACATCTGTTTCATTGTCACTAGGGGAAGAACAAAAATTGGACATGAAAACATACATGAGTAGAAAATAACCTGTAGCAAGATTGACACAAACCTTCACATTAACAAACTAGGTATTTGCATCAATTAGGATTAAGTTTAGCTACGTGTCGTGTGAAACTGAAAATACCACTGGCACGAACACATTTTATTCACTCTCACAAAAGAAGTCAATGAATAGGTGGTTGAGAGTTTGCAGGGAAACTTCATGGTCATCAAGCCCATAATTCCCATGTGTTATGGGAAGGATCTGGTGGGGGTAATTGAATCATGGGATCAGGTCTTTCCCATGCTGTTCTCAAGGGACTGAGTGAGTCTCATGAGATCTGATAGTTTTATAAATGAAACTTGAACATACTCTCTCTTTGCCTGCCACCATGTAAGTCGGAGGCTTGCTTCTCTCTGCCTTCTACCATGATTGTGAGGCCTCCCCAGCCATGTGGAACTGTGAGTCAATTAAACCTTCCATTTACAAATTACCCAGTCTTGAGTATGACTCTATCAGCAGTGTGAGAACAGACTAATACAACTAGGTAACCAGCAATCCCTGCCGCAGCTGTTTTTAGTCTGTTACAGAATTGAATTAGAAGACTGCTTTCCATTCTATGCCGTCTTAAACATAAAGGAATTCTAATAAAAAAGAGAGGCACACACGAGCTTACATCATATTGTATATATATTGTGAGCAGAGCCTACTCTATATGTCGTAGTGAACCTGATTACTTTTCTTTTAAGGCAGCTAGACTGTATGTTCCGACTTCTGTGGGCGCTAGAATAGGTATGCTGTTAAGAACTAACCAATGGAACGTGAGCAGAAGTGATGACTGCTCCACGCCTGGCCCATAAACACCTCCCACATAACATCCTTCATTCTCCCTCCCTGTTTCCTATTCACCAGCTGAACTAGAGAATACTCTGAGAAGGGCAGAGCCATAGGATAAAATGACAGCTTAAAGTAACAGCCTTCCTCCACCACTGCCTCGTCCTCACCAACTGCACTGTAGTGTGATGTGAGCAAGAATTAAATGTTTGTGGTTTGAATACACTGAGATGTAGGGCATGTTTGTTTCAGCAATTAAATGATCATATGCATATAATATCACCCAATATTATGCATTCATTTTTTTCCTTAGGATTTTGCTAAAAATAAAAGTAATGGACCAAATAGTTCTTTTTCATGCTGCTGATAAAGACATACCTGAAACTTGGAAGAAAAAGAGGTTTAATTGGACTTACAGTTCCACGTGGCTGGGAAGCCTCAGAATCCCAGAGGGAGGTAAAAGGCACTTCTTACACAGTGGCAGCAAGAGAAAATGGGAAAGAAGCGAAAGCGGAAACCCCTGATAAACCCAGCAGATCTTGTGAGGCTTACTATCATGAGAATGGCATGGGAAAGACCAGCCCCATGATTCAATTGCCTCCCCCTGGGTCCCTCCCACAACACATGAGAAATCTGGGAGATAGAATTCAAGTTGAGATTTTGGTGGGGGCACAGCCAAATCATATCAATCTGCTAATTTAAATGAGAAATGTCTTCTTTTAAATAAACATACATTTTACTATATGATTACCATCTGTATCAAGTGAATATAGGATCTCAGTTTACAGTGGCCCTAGAAGATAAAAGGATTTCACCAATATCTTACTCTTTCCATCATTAATCCATCCAACTGCTGGAATCTGAGTGTAGACAAGAGAGGGAGTTGAGACATTTGAGGTCTAAAAGGTAAGGGGACCTTCAGGGTCATCTCCAGTGACCCTGACATTTTCTTAGTGGAGATCAACTTAAATAATTTCTGCCAAAATGTAAATACTGCTAAAAATGACTCAGCCATTTACTCATAATCAGTCCAAACATGCAGTACTACTGCCCCACTAATTGCTAGCAAGGAAGTAATGGATGAAAGGTCAGCTATTAGCTGACTTGCAGACAGTGTTTGCAGTGGTTCCTGCCGTTGCAGCATTGATTAGCATCTCGGGTGTGCAGAGAAGCCAAGAAGCTAAGAGGAAAGCACCGTTTGAGAACCCAAAGGGCGTAGAAAATCTGCCCAGCATCATTATTTGCCTTTTGCTGAGCCATCTTCCTCTTTAGTTTGAAAAGCAGTTGTTTCACTTTTGCAAATAAAAATTTACTAAGGGAAATGGGAAAGTAGATAAACTATCCTAGGCATTCGTGACGGCAGGCCCGAAGCTTTGGCGTGTGTACTTAACACTGTATGCCAAGAGTCTGAAATACGCCTCGGAAACTATTAGTCCATTTCACACTGCTCTAAGGAATTCCTCGAGACCAGGTGATTTATGAAGAAAAGAGGTTTAATTGACTCAGAGTTCTGCATGGCTTGGGATGTCCCAAGAGACTTACATTCACAGCAGATGGCAAGGGGAAGCAAGGCATGTCTTACATGGCGGCAGATGGGAGAGCGAGCAGGGGAAACTGCCGCTTATAAAACCGTCAGACCTTGTGGGAACTTTCTCACTATCACAAGAACATCATGGGGGAAACCGCCCCCACGATCCAGTCACCTACACCAAGTCCCTCCCTTAACCCATGGGGATTACAATTTCAGATGAAATTTGGGTGGAGACACAGCACCAGACATTATCAGTAATTATCACATCAAGTCACAGAAGTTAAGATAGACTTTGAACATGGAGGCTTACTGCAAATGGCTGTTTTTTGTGATGTCTCAAATATAAGTTGACTTCCGGCTCCTTTAACTTTAATTCTTTGGGGAAAAAAACACATAAAATACATGATTAAGCAGGAATGGACACAAGCCCCTCACAGAGAAATTTGAAACGAACATTGGAGAAGCCCCAGAAACTTTATTTCCCCCACCACGTTCTCAAGCTGTGGGCTAGGCCTCTTCTCTTCTAGATCGAAGCCACAGTGAGGCAGAAGTCCTTGCCCCAGTTTTGCAGGCACATCTGCCGGGGCTCTCCATTTTCCTGATGCCTTCACAATGAAGAAGGGGCCGGAGGGAGAATACAACATGCCAAGAGTGTCAAGCTTTTCCCAGTACGCTGTAAACTCAAAATGTTACAATGATTTGTTTCCTACCGTGTCTTGCTTTTCAGGCTTCAGTTCCTACCTGGCATCATTTATCCTCTGGAAGAAAACAAGCCCTGTGATGACCAGAATCACCACAAAAAGAGTTTCATGTAAAGAATGATCAGTACGGAGGACAACGCTGGAGATCCTGGGGTTCTGAGACCTTTAAACACAGACGGGGGTAAGAAACCATTTCAAGGATTCTTTTAATTACAAATTAAAGTCAATCATTTTAAAGAACATTTTAAAATATTCTTACGAGTTCACAGACTGTCATAATCATAAAAACCTCTAAATTACAACTTGAATGTTACTAATATATCATTCTTTCATGGCAGAATTTAGGAAGCGTGCTTGTGTTTCGTACACGGTAAGTTTCTGACAAATGTTTTCTGAACAAATAAATGCACAGTACACATTGCTGATACTTTCCAATTTTATAAGAAAAACAATATGTTTTCCCCAGTATATTTCAACTTCCCATGCAAATATTAGCCTTTGAAAGAACATTACTTTTAATATTTGGGGTACGATCTGATGACACTTTCCACACAGTGAAGTGATTTTCTTACTAAGTTGATGTAACCTCTTTAGCAAGGTGTTTTATGTCTTCCTACTTTCATTGTATTTATCTGTGAAATGGCCCTAAGAATTACTGAAAAGATAAATCAAAGTAGGAACATCATTCTTTTTGGGGGGATGGGGATGGAGTCTCGGAGTGTCTCTCAGCTCTAGTGCAGCGGCGTGATCTCGGCTCACTGCAACCTCCCCCTCCTGGGTTCAAGCAATTCTCCTGCCTCAGCCTCCTTAGCAGCTGGGATCACAGGCACACACCACCCAGCCCAACTAATTTTTGTATTTCTAGCAGAGACGGGGTTTCATCATGTGGCCAGGCTGGTCTCAAACTCCTGACCTCAGGTGATACGCCTGCCTGGGCCTCCCAAAGTGTTGGGATTACAGGTGTGAGCCACCATGCCCGGCCAGGAACATCATTCTGAAGTCTTTTATCCTATGAAATTGGCCAGCTAGGCTGGGCATGGTGGCTCACACCTGTAATCCCAGTGCTTTGGGAGGCCAAGGTGGGTGGATCACCTAAGGTCTGGAGTTCAAGACCAGCCAAACCAATATGGTGAACCCTGTCTCTACTGAAATACAAAAATTAGCCAGGCGTGGTGGCACACACCTGTGTTCGCAGTTACTCAGGAGGCTGAAGTGGGAGAATCACTTGAACCCAGGAGGCAGCAGAGGTTGCAGTCAGCCGAGATCGTGCGACTACACTCCAGCCCGGGTGACAGTGCAAGACTCCGTCTCAAAAAAAAAGAAAGAAGGAAGGAAGGAAGGAAGGAAGGAAGGAAGGAAGGAAGGAAGGAGGGAGGGAGGGAGGGAGGGAGGGAGGGAGGGAGGGAGGGAGGGAGGGAGGGAGGGAGGGAGGAAGGAAGGAAGGAAGGAGGGAAATTATCCACCTAAAGAGTGTGTGAACTCTAAATACAAGTCTGACTCCTGGCTCCAAGAGGTCGTTCTATCCTGTTAAATACCCTGCTCAAAGACTACACTAGAAAAATGTCAGATAACCCGAGGCATGAAAACAATATGGTTACAGTCCTCAAAATATCTCACAAACCAACTGGAGAAGTCAAATCCATACAAATGAAAAGATAACTCATATGAAAGAAAAACAAAAGCTCAAGACCCCAATTCAGTATGCCAAATGGGAAAAATTAAGCTGAAAGCTGAGTCAGGCAGGCAACTGCCTTTCCTTGTATTCCTTAGCAGATAGCTACAGATAAAACGTAAATTTCTTCACAAGTAGTTCCTCTGTGTTCACCTTATCATAATTGACTCTCCCTCTACCTGCTCCGTTTCTCTTACATCTGAGTTACCACACCCGTCCTCTTTCCCCTCCAGTGCACTTTTACCCTTTAAATATTGAAGCCCTCAAAGTCATCTTTGGAGAAAGACACAGATCACTGACTGTGTCTCTGATTCTGGTTTTTTCTTTTGTTCAATCTGTGCAAATTGTTCTAAACCTTGGCAAAATAAACTTCCAGATTAATTGAGACCTGTCTCAGATATGTTTTAGTTTAAATGTACAAGAGAGAAAACGGTGCTGGATGAACATTATTGATTATAAATCATCTAAGGAATAACAGCATTTAATCAACTCTCACAGGGAGGTTAGGGAGAGGCAGGACTTGAACTGAGCCTTGCTGGTCTGCAGAACTGAAAAGATTAAAAGAAGGACTTTTCAAGACAAAGAAAGAATTTGAGAAAAGTTTAAAAGACGAGTTCACCTAAGTAATATTTAGAGCATAGAATGGAATATATAGAGATGAATCTGCAGTGATTTGAACCTAGGTCTGCAGTTGTTTGTATTATGTCAGGTACTGTGCCAGACTTAAGGAATACAAAACTAAAAGAAGTGGTTCTAACTCTCAAGGACCTTACACTGTGCTGAGCGTCACAGAAGCAAGTGGTTGTAATATAATAAGAAACATAGATTTGGTCTTTGTCCCCCAGTTCCTGGCACAGTTCCAAGGATTTTTCATAAACTCCTTGGAAATTCCACAGTGATCCATCTCTTGTATGCTAATGAGATAAGCGGTGTCTGGGCCTTCAGAATGGGGCTGGTAATTAGAAAGACCGAGGTATGGTTAGAGCGTTGAAACTCACCCCCTACCACCACCCTCCCCTTCTACTGACCTCCTGGGAGGGGAGAGGGGCTAGAGATTGAGCTCATAACCAATGCCCAATAATTTAATCAATCATTCCTGTGTAATAGAGCGTATACAACAACCCTACATGACAGAGTCTGCAGAGCTATCTGCATTGGGAGATTTTCCCAGCTGTGAACACAC
The DNA here is from genome assembly GCF_049354715.1 of Callithrix jacchus. NCBI lineage: Eukaryota > Metazoa > Chordata > Mammalia > Primates > Cebidae > Callithrix > Callithrix jacchus. The sequence continues at coordinate 104,340,182 of NC_133516.1, read as the reverse complement.
TGAGGGACTGGGAGGTCGGCACTCCCAGAGACATCATGGAAGCTCTTTCCTCCATACCTTGCCCTCTGCATCTCTTCCTTTTGTCCCTGAGTCGGATACTTTGTAATAAATCAGTCGTAGTAAATAAAGTGCATTCCCAAGTGTGAAAATAAGTAATTTAAAATTCCAAGCTGTTGGAATTTTAAAATATTTTGAGGCTTAGCGGAATATAACTATGAGACTTGAGTTACATAAACAAGCGGCTATGACCTAGAAAGCTGTAACTTCTGTTTCGCTGATTGTACATTAGCCTTTTTCCTTACCTCCCCATCCCTTTGGAGTCTGTGTTACCCGAATGGCTATTCTCAGACTCTTGCTTAAATAAACTCTTTTAAACTGGATTCTGATCCTTTTGATTATATCAGGTTGACATGAGTTCTGTGAGCCATTTTAGCAAATTATTAAACCTGACAAGGGAATGATGGGTAGAAGTTCAGGTGGCAACCTGGGACTCATGACAGGTGTCTGAAGTGAGACTAAGCCCTTAACCTGTGCAGTCTGTGCTAACTCCAGGTCGTTAGTGTCTGGATTGAATTGTAGGACACCTAGTTGGTATCTGGAGAGTTGGAGAATTAGTTGGTGTAGGGAAAAAAACACCCGCATTTGGTGTCAGAAGCATCGTGAATGAAAACAGTGCCGAGCAGTCCATTACAGGTCCGTGGAGGTACTTTGACAGAGGAATGCATGAAGCATTCTGTGAGCACAGAGGAGGAATAGCTAACCAAACTTCAAGGCAAGAGAAAATCATCCCAGAGGATCAATGTCAAACTGAGTTCAACAGGAATTGATCACATGCAATGGGAGAAGAGGGTACAGGGAAAGAAGTGTCTTATGGAGAGGTAGAAATTGCCTGTAAAAGGGAACAGAGGAATACAAGCACTTAACACTTTTGAAGAGCCTAAAGAGGCCCACATGCATGGGGTACAGGATAGAGAACAGTGAGATACGAGGCTAAAGAGAGCAGCCAGAGATTGTTAAAGCGTTTCACTCGATATGAAGCAAAGAGATTATGTAAGTAGGAGAATGGCATTTTAGAAAGGTCCCTCCAGAAACGGTAGACAGGGTAAATTGGAGGAAGGTCACCTGGGGCCAGGAAGATTTGTTACAAGGGCATTACAATAATCCTGATGTGAGATACTATCTGACCAACTGAGACAGTAGGAAGAAAGAAAAAGACCCAGACGTAAGAAAAAAATTAAGATTAAATCAACAAAACATCTTAACTGGCATTGAGTATGGGGATAAGAAAGAGAAATATTGTAGCATATTCTAACATTTCTAGCTTGAGTCATTTATCAAGATACACAGATCTAGGGCTCACAAAGGGGTAATGGGGAATGGTTTCGGAAATATGTAAGTAGACGTGCCCTCGATGCATCCAGGTGAAGCTGTCCAGCTGGAATCTGGTTTTGGTCACTGTGTAGCCAAGGAGAGAAATCCAAGCAAAACTATAGACTTGAGAGTCAGGAATTGGACAGTGGTTGAAACCATGGACATGGATGAGATTACACAAAGAACGAAGGTACAATAAAGAGATGGACGAAGATGGAACACATAGAAATGCGTCCATTCATGGGGTGAATACATGAAATGAATCTATTTAAGAAAACACAAAAGTTGACAAAGTTAAGAAAAGAACCAAGTGAGAACAGGAGAAAAACACATCAGAAGGGAGAAGAAACCATAGCAAATACTATTAAAAAGCAAATAAATAAAAAATTTAAAACTATATTATATAAAATTACATTATTAGATATTTTAAATTAATTAGTAATTATAATAATATTACAAAGAAGCTAATTAAGCGAACAAAGAATGAAACATTTATATTTTATTTGGCATCTGAGAGATGCTTTTTTTTCAGAGCATTTTCTCTGCAGGGAGATACAAGTGAGTTAAGGGACAAATGTGAGGTGACATAGAAGAGACAATAAGGGTAGACTCCTCTTTTAAAAAAAAATCTTGGCTATGAGTAGAAGCCAGGAGTTAAATGTTTGAGGAAGTCATAATACCAAGTTTTTAGATATGAAAGAAAAACAGGCATGTTTTATGAGCAACTTTAGGAAAAAATGATGTAAGGAACAAAAAAACTAAGCAAAAGAGACGTGAACGAAGCAAAGCTCCAGGGAGCAAAGGGGGACGAAGGGTTAGAACATAGGTTGGGTGTTGGCACTGTAGAAGGGAAGATCAGATAATACCAAAGATAAACGCACCGACCATAGATAAGATGTCTGAAGTAAGAATTTAGACTTGATGGGAGATGGATCATGGAAAACACAGCTAAAGACTACATGGTTTCCTTTTGGGGTGATAAATATGTTCTAAAATTGATTGTAGCAATGGTCGCACAAGCATGGAAGTGCATGCTTTAAATGGGTGAATTGTGTGGTATATAAATTAGATGTCAATAAAGCTGATGTAGAAAAGAAAATAAACATGAATATGAGGAAAAATTAATATGATTATGTTTAATATTAGTTATAATAATTATTACAATAGGTAATTTTTATCAATAGGATACATATAATAGCCAACATTTATTAATATAAGGAAGGCTAGTGGCCAACACTTGCCAAGTATCAATTATGTAGTCGGTATATATTAATACAATTAAATAGATAACATGTTTTTTATATATGTACTTTAATTAAACCAGTAATCCTATTAGGTGGGTCTCATTATCTTCATTTAACAGGTAAAGAATCATGAGACAGAGCTTTAATTACGGCTCAAGTTCATATAGCTGGTGAACAAAAAGCCATGTTACGTGAAAGGCTTTGCTCCTAATCACAAGATTCTCCTGTCCAAAACAATATAAAGATGTAGACCTTATCTTTTCATCTTTGCACCACCAACTTCCAACTGATAAATAGCATTCAATAAGTATTCAGTGAATTAATTAATAGATTGCTTTTAGAGGATGAGACGGGGGAAGAAATACTTGTGTCTTATTCAGAGTGACGAAGTGATAACTACCACAAGAAATAAAATCAGGAAGGAAATAACCGTCATTCTGGGCTATCTACTAAGCAAAGATTGTTAAAACTATATAAAACTCTGGATATTTCATATCACAAAATTAGCAAAATATATTTTTATGACTGTTCCACTAAAGGATAGATTCCAGCAGTGCAATGCATTTATTTCTCGGTTTTAGAGGATATTTTCAAACTAGGAGCTCAAATTTTCTTACCTGGTGTTTGATTATTCATTATTTTCTGTGGAAGAAGAAGTTGAGCATAAGGTTTACTCTTCTACAAGAAACAGACGCTTACCTGAATTCAACTTTATGTCCAGACTCTTGTTGCCAGTCAAATGGGAGACATGGCAGGTCACGGTAGACACATTGTGGCCCTCCCAGTGGCATGTACTCTTAACAGTCACTGTGCCATTGCCCCCGTATTCTTGCTCAGTGACACAATCCCCCTCTGGGATCCAGGAGATCTGTGCAGCTGGCTTCCCTGCAGCTGCCTTGCATACTGCAGTTCCATTCCTGCTTTGAAACAGGGTCACTTCAGGAGTAACTGCAGAGATGAAAAAGAAGAAAATGCTTCGGTTTTCACATAAAGCATATGGAACTCAGAGAGACACTTGCTTCAGTCACAGATCTGGTGATGTGAAATACCACAATATATGATGCCCTTACCTAACACTTGGAGGTGATATCCACGATGGAAATTGCCATCAGGTGCTCCCATTATGCATCTGTAATACCCGTCATGAGTGATGGCCACTGGACGAATCTGAAGGGCGGGATTCTGATCAGGTCCAGAGACCCAGGTTATTCTCTCATCAGTACAGTTGGTTTCCTTGGTCTCATTTGTTTCTTTCTTGTAGGCTTTTTTACAGAAAGGCTGGCCTCTCAGGATTATTTCCCATGTTATTATGATCAAGTATTTTAGTGTGATAGGAGGACAACAAAGCACAGCATTTTTACCCATCAGTATAGGCCGTGAAGTATTTGCTGGATGCGTACAAGGAAGGAGAATGGTAAAAGAAAATCTTGATGAAGAACTTCAGGTGTTATGTTTATTCACAGTAGTATATCACATGAAGTTGTATTAGAACATAAATCTGCTGATCTTATCCCCAAAATATCAGGCTTACATAAGAAAATAACATTCACAAAATATAAATAATGTATTGAATCCAATCTAGAAATTAACACATTTTCTCCAGTTTTATGTATTATTAGAAAAACAACATACATAATATTGTATTCTGAAATACAATAAAGTGTTCTGAAATCAATTCAGGAGTTTAATATCTAGAAACAGAGAAGAAGACAGAATTGTAAATTAAACAACGAAGGCAGTGTTCTACATCTAATCTGTAGGTGGTGGAGAGTACTTTATTTATCATACAATTCATGTGCCTTGGAAGAGAAAGTGGAAAAACTGCTGATGTGATTGTCTCCTCCTCTGTTTTGGTGGGTACAAGAACATCAGTTACATCAAAGTTAAGTGCCTGTCTCTAAGGTTGTTATTTCAGACATGCATAAATGTGGAAAGTTTATGGCTCTTTCCACATTTACCATAAAGGTAACTAATATGGCATCCAAGTTTAGCTAGCTGGACATTTTTTAAGTTTATTTTTTATTTAGTGAGAGCCATAGATCTTCAAAAAAAAATCTAATTTTACCAGCTGAGCCATCACATGTAAATAAAATAAAATGCCTAGGAGCTCAAATTTTCTTACCTAGAGATGTTTAGAAACACATGTTTCTAATTTAAAAAGTAGTGTGGCATGTACTTCTTAAAACGCTTTATTTTTCTTTGGACATTTATCAGGTAAAAGTTTTATTGTAAATTCGTGACATTGTCAAACATAGCCTTTCGATATTTTCCTTCCTTCCTACTTAGTCACACATACAATCCCAGAGAGTTCAGTGGTAAATTTCTCTGACAGATTTTATTTCTGTATATTCATTGCAATCATCAGAAGTAAATGTGTAAGTCGACCCTTTTCTGTCCATCTTTTAAAAAAGTAAAAAGTAAGCCATACATCCTCCACATCCTACAAGCATTTTCCAACATAGATTCTCATGCATTTCATACGCTGACACAATGTTTCCACAACTGATCAGGGTTTACTGAAACGTAATTATTCTTTAGGTGGTAGAGAGTACTTTATTTATCATACAATTCAAGTGTCTGTCACTACTCACCTGTAAGTAACAAAGGTGAGTGTCAGAGATGCCGTCACTATAACAGAAGCAGAATCAGTTGCAGAGGGGCAAACCCTTATGCGGATGATGCTTGTTTTTGCTGAACCCTACGCTTAACATCGCTCCTCTACTGTTTTGGTGTTGCCCATCTCTTATGCAGTGCTTTAACCCTTGTATTTCACAGTCAAATAATGATCACATATCTAGATGCAGTAAGAGGAAGGACTTTAATGCAGACCTCAAAGGTCGTTAAATCCGCGCTCCTTCCACCACGCCACCTTAGCAAAGGTTCAGAGGCAAGCAAGAAGATGGCTTGTCTGGAAAACTACAGACTGGGACATTCAGGGACTCATACCACAGCACTCAGATCAACATGTTCTGCAGGTAGTCACAAGGGTGGCCTCCAGCCAGGCCGTTAGCCAATGATTCTAGCAAAGTTCAACTTCCATGTCTCGGTCTTGGCCACTCCTAAGGAAGCATATTACCTTCTCAGAAACCTGTTGAATTGTTCTTTGTCATCTGCTTTTCATCCATACATGAACTACTTGAAACTAGAAAATAGTTACAGAAGAATAAATGAAATGAATTTTATATATTCAGAATGGAAGCAAGTATTTCCCCAGAAAGTCTTACTCAACATGAAGACAATTAGTTAACCATAACTAAAATTATATAAAAATCATTGTAAAACAGAAATTAGAAGTCATGCCATCATTAGAGGAAAAAACATGTTAACATCTTTAACATTATGCGTATAATCAATTAATAATGATTTCTCATTCATGAGACACTTGTTCAGTGAACCAGTTTGTATGGGGTAACCATGCCTCCCCCATTCCTCCTTTCCCAGTCAAGATTGGTCCACATGGGCATCTCACATGAGCTAGTGCAATTATACTTCTTTCTCCAAATGCTGGAGAGAGCATCTTTAAATGAAATTACTCTGCACATTTTTTTCCCTTCTTAACCTAACTCCTCTAAAAGAGTGAAGAAATTAAACACAGAACTGGAGTATTACTAACCAGGAAGTAGCTCTATAGACACTCTTGTTGCTAGTCACGTGTGGCTATCACAGGTCATGATAGGCACACTGTGGCCCTCTCAGTGGCATGTACTCCCAGCAGTTACTGTGCCATTGCCTCAATATTCTTTCTCAGTGACATAATCTCCCTGTGGAGTCCGGGAGATCTATGCAGCTGGCTTCGCTGCAACTGCCTTGCACACCACAGTTCTTTTATGCTTAGAAACACTGTCACTTCAAGGAGAATTGCAGAAAGGTAAGGAAAAAGTGCTTCAGTCTTAAAGAATATGAAACTTAGAGAGACATTTGTTCCCTACCTAACACTAGGTCCTTCAGGTCCCCCGATGGCCTAGGGGAATGACTGCTGTAGTAATTCTCAAAGCGTGGTTTTCAGATGGCTAGGGATAACCAAGACCCTTTCAATGGACATTATCGTGGGTAATATCTATGATGGAAATTCCCATCAGGTGTTACCATTATCCACCTGTAATACCCATAAGGAGTGAGGACAACTGGATCAATCTGAAGGGCAAGATTCTAGTCAGGACTGGAGGCCCACGTTATATACTCTTGTCATTGTAGTTTTTTTCCATTGTCTCATTTCTATCTCTCCTGTAGGCTTTGATGCAGGAAGATTTGTCTCTGATGAGTATTTCCCATGCCGTTACCATCACATTTGTCAACAGGATGGGATGGCAACAGAGCACAACTTTTGTATCCATTAGTATAGACAGTGAACTGCTAACTGGACACAATAAGGAAAAAAAATGATAAAAAATGTCTGCATGTTGGGCCGGGCGCGGTGGCTCAAGCCTGTAATCCCAGCACTTTGGGAGGCCGAGGCGGGTGGATCACGAGGTTAAGAGATCGAGACCATCCTGGTCACCATGGTGAAACCCCGTCTCTATTAAAAATACAAAAAATTAGCTGGGCATGGTGGTGCGTGCCTGTAATCCCAGCTACGGAGGAGGCTGAGTCAGGAGAATTGCCTGAACCTAGAAGGCGGAGGTTGCGGTGAGCCGAGATCAGGCCATTGCACTCCAGCCTGGGTAACAAGAGAGAAACTCTGTCTCAAAAAAAAAAAAAAATGTCTGCAGTCAATTTCTTCCACTGGGTCTCATTTAAGGTCCCATAAAACCCTTCTTTCTCTTAATGGGTATTTTACCCACCCTGGATGTTAAAGGTTGGTTGGAAATAGTTCCACTTGCTACTCAAACATTTGATACAAATGCATTTCCTCAAAATAGCCATCATGCTTTGGTATGCAACAAAAAGGCATTAAATGTATTTCCAGTTTCATCATGTAGAATATTTTTAAAAGATGCCAGATGTAAGGCTTGAGATTTAATATATTAATAATTTTTACTGAAGCATCAAGGACATTTTTAGGGAATGTGTATGTATGTGCATGAACGAGTGAAGAATACGACTATTGGTACAAGTTGGTGCCTGTTATGGGTTGAATTTTATATCTAAAAATGTATGTGTTGAAGTCCTAACCCTCAGAGATGTGACCTTATTTGAAAATAAAACCATTACAAATATAATTAGCTAACGTAAAGTCATACTGGAGTTGAGTGAGCCCCTGATGCAATACAATTGGTGTTTTTATAAAACAAGAGCAAATGGGACACAGATATGGACACAGGAAAAGCTCCATGTAAGGACTGGGGGATATGCTGCCTCAGCCAGGAAATGCCAGGAAAAGCTCCATGTAAGGACTGGGGGATATGCTGCCTCGACCAGGAAATGCCAGGAAAAGCTCCATGTAAGGACTGGGGGATATGCTGCCTCAACCAGGAAATGCCAGGAAAAGCTCCATGTAAGGACTGGGGGATATGCCGCCTCGGCCAGGAAATGCCAGGAAAAGCTCCATGTAAGGACTGGGGGATATGCCGCCTCAGCCAGGAAATGCCAGGAAAAGCTCCATGTAAGGACTGGGGGATATGCCGCCTCAGCCAGGAAATGCCAGGAAAAGCTCCATGTCAGGACTGGGGGTATGCTGCCTCAGCCAGGAAATGCCAGGAAAAGCTCCATGTAAGGACTGGGGGATATGCTGCCTCGATCAGGAAATGCCAGGAAAAGCTCCATGTTAGGACTGGGGGTATGCTGCCTCAGCCAGGAAATGCCAGGAAAAGCTCCATGTCAGGACTGGGGGATATGCTGCCTCGATCAGGAAATGCCAGGAAAAGCTCCATGTCAGGACTGGGGGATATGCCGCCTCAGCCAGGAAATGCCAGGAAAAGCTCCATGTAAGGACTGGGGGATATGCTGCCTCGATCAGGAAATGCCAGGAAAAGCTCCATGTAAGGACTGGGGGATATGCTGCCTCAGCCAGGAAATGCCAGGAAAAGCTCCATGTAAGGACTGGGGGTATGCTGCCTCAGCCAGGAAATGCCAGGAAAAGCTCCATGTCAGGACTGGGGGTATGCTGCCTCAGCCAGGAAATGCCAGGAAAAGCTCCATGTAAGGACTGGGGGTATGCTGCCTCAGCCAGGAAATGCCAGGAAAAGCTCCATGTAAGGACTGGGGGTGTGCTGCCTCGATCAGGAAATGCCAGGAAAAGCTCCATGTAAGGACTGGGGGATATGCTGCCTCGATCAGGAAATGCCAGGAAAAGCTCCATGTCAGGACTGGGGGTATGCTGCCTCAGCCAGGAAATGCCAGGAAAAGCTCCATGTAAGGACTGGGGGATATGCTGCCTCGATCAGGAAATGCCAGGAAAAGCTCCATGTCAGGACTAGGGGTATGCTGCCTCAGCCAGGAAATGCCAGGAAAAGCTCCATGTAAGGACTGGGGGTGTGCTGCCTCAGCCAGGAAATGCCAGAAGCTAGGAGAAGGGCTTGAAACAGACCCTTTCGTAGTGCCTTCAGAGGGAGAATGGCCCTGCCAACACCCGGATCTCGGAGTTTTCATTTCTAGAACTGTAACACGATAAGGCTCCGTCGCCTCCATCTCCCAGTTAATGGTTCTTTGTTAAAACAGCCCTAGCAAACAAATACAGCTAGTGCTCAGCACTTCATTCATGCTAAGGCACCAGTAACTTTAAACAAGGGTTCAATTGTACTATCCGGGAAAATGTCGGTAGAAAGGCAAATAACATCACTGTATTATCATTATTATTACTATTGTAACTCATTTTTACTGAGGGGACCCACTGAAAGGGTCTTGGTTGTCCCCAGCAATCTGGAAGTTATTCCCCTACTCCTTCACCAAAGGACCTATAATCATGTGTTTGGGTAACCATAACTGGGGAAAAAGGAATACAAAGATCTTTTGAGGGTCGTTTGAATACTAATCTGAACTTATCCTGATACCCAAGGACACAAAGAACACTGAGGGCCTCCTGTTAGAGCAGGAACATATTGGAATCAGGTAATAAAAGAAATCCTGGGTCTGGTTCATGTCACAGTAGACTTTCAAAGTCCACAGACTGATCCAGTGGTGATTTTTCAGCTGCTGGATTGGAACAAGCATACTTAGCAGCTTGCAGATCCTCTTGTTCCTTCATCTGTCCTCTTATAATAGGACAGTCCAAGAGGAATCCCCCAAACCACCCACCTTGGCCAAGATGGTAAATAAATATTAATATTGAAGACCTGAGGATGAGTCTCCTCTCAGAGACTTAAAGTATACGGAAATAGTGGTCCCCACCCTCTCTCCTATATGGAAATAGTGGTCCCCACCCTCTCTCCCATATGGAAATAGTGGTCCCCACCCTCTCTCCCATATGGAAATAGTGGTCCCCACCTTCTCTCCCATACGGAAATAGTGGTCCCCACCCTCTCTCCCATACGGAAATAGTGGTCCCCACCCTCTCTCCCATACGGAAATAGTGGTCCCCACCTTCTCTCCCATACGGAAATAGTGGTCCCCACCCTCTCTCCCATATGGAAATAGTGGTCCCCACCCTCTCTCCCATACTGAAATAGTGGTCCCACCCTCTCTCCCATACGGAAATAGCGGTCCCCACCTTCTCTCCTATACAGAAATAGTGGTCCCCACCCTATCTATCTCCTATATGAAACTAGTGGTCCCCACCCTCTCTCCTATATGGAAATAGTGGTCCCCACCCTCTCTCCTATATGGAAATAGTGGTCCCCACCTTCTCTCCCATACGGAAATAGTGGTCCCCACCCTCTCTCCCATACTGAAATAGTGGTCCCCACCCTCTCTCCCATATGGAAATAGTGGTCCCCACCCTCTCTCCTATACAGAAATAGTGGTCCCCACCCTATCTCCTAATTTACCTGTTCGATCCCTGCCAAACCCTGGATGGTGAACTGCACTAGGCCAGTGCAGAATTACCGCTGTGTTAACCCCAACTGAAGCTACTCTGCCAGATAAGCTACCTTTGCTAGCAATACTCCGGTTGTAGTATGCGGTTATTGATCTGGTAAATGCCTTAGTTTCACTATTCATCAGGAAGGAACATCAAAAGTTTGTTTGTTCCACAGGAGAGTAACCCGTATACAAGCATGGTCTTGCCTTAATTTCTACGTCCATGTGCCCTGTAATCTAAAAAGATCTAGGCTGTCTAGGCATTCTACAGAAACCATCACACTGGTCTACTATATTGATGACGTATCAGTTAGATCTTCTGAGCAAAACGTGAGTGGTATTATGAACGCCTTAGTCAAGCACATGCATTCCGGAGGTGAGAAATAAATTCTAAGAAGATTCAGGGCCTGAGAAATCAGTAAAGGTTTTAGTAGCCCGGTGGTCTGAATCCCACCATATATCTCCTCCCAAGAAAAGGACAAAGTATTTAACCTTACTTCCTGCCGCTGAGTAGAACACCACTTGGTTTTGGAGGCAGCCTGCTGCATATGTGAGATTACTGCTCTGCCCCTCTAATAGAATGCTAGTCCGAGTGTGTTCCAGACCAAGATAACAGGTCCATGCTACAGCACACCAACCCCGACAATAAGTTCATAAAATCAGACAGATCTGTGATACGAGAAGATTCTGTGATAAAGATGCAATGTGGAGCCTCAGACAAGTCCAGTAGGACAGTCACAGTGCAGGCCCTAGGCCTTCAGATGACTAGTTATCTGTCATCTGAAGCAGATAACTAGTTACCTTTTAAAAAACAGCTCATGGCATGCTAGGGGACCCTGGTGAAGACTGAGCATCTAATTATAGGATATGAAATAATCAGGCTCCTAAAACAACCCATTATAAGCTAGATACTATTAGACTCACCAAACCATAAATAAAGTGGGCCCAGCAGCAATCCACTGTAAAACAGAAGCGGTACATTGGGGATCAGGCTTCGGCTTCAAGAGAACACCAGTCATTGGAGAGAACAAATGGTTCAGGCCCCCACCTCATACACCACTGTTACACTGTCATCTCTCTCTCAGCTCACATCTAAGCCCTCACTGTAAGTTCTCTAGGACCAAACCCAAAGCTTAGCTTATGGATGAGTTGCCTCAGTCTGTGATATAAGCCAAAAACGGACTGCTGCGGCACTGTAGCCCCACTCTGGTCTGGCCCTGAAAGACAATGATGGTAAAAAATACTCAAGGAAGAAATGATTCTGTAATAAAATAGATAAACTCATGAGCAGTGGCAAATGGTTCGGCATGTTTGGTCAGAGACCTGGAAGAGCCACGGTTGGAAAGTAGAGGCTAAGAAGGTGTGGGGTGGAGGCATGTGGGTGCATTCAGAAACTGCCTGCTTGTGGAGCACTGGCACAGCCTCTAGCAGGCACAGCTGAGGTTTGGGAACAATGTCTTACGAAGATGGGATACCACCCTTTAGGATGATGCTGTGTCCCCAGTTCATAGTTTAAACTGGACCTCAGAGACAAGGAGAAGAAGTAGGGGTAGTCTCTCTCACCGTCATTCTTCCGTAATGATATGTGGAGTCTTTGCCTCTGCATTACAAGTGAAATTAGCTTAGAAATCTTTTTGTGCACTAACTTTGTCAAGATCTGATATCTGAGTTATACTTGCAAAATTTAGAAAACATTTCTCCTTTCTCTATTCTATGGAAAACTAAATGTCATAAATGTTATCTGTTCCTTAAAGGCTTAAAATAATGCAAACTATTTCTCTTACATAGAGGCCACACACTTTTTGGCGGTAATTCTCAATTTCTTCTGTGGTTCTGTATCTGTTCACGCAGTTCCTCTTTTGACTTGATTACTACCCTTTCTACTTCCTTCCACTATTTGACTGCAACTTGACTTTTCAGGCTCCACTCTCACTGCAATCCAGCATGCACACTAAACTCCTCCCACCCCAGACTACTTCTAGTGACTGAACATTTTACGTGCCTTTCTACCCTGTATCTTAGTGCACAATGATCCCCTGGCCTCTTTTTTCCAATAATTTATGCTTTCTGAAACCCTTCCAGAACCTGTGCAAAAGCCACTCTCCGTAATACACTGATTTTATATTATAGTGCTCATCTCATTCTACCTTGTAATATAATTCTGTGTCCTTGTCTAGTTCCAAGACCAGAATATATAGACTACTTGAAGGTGCTGTAAGTTTCCTTCTTTTAACTTCTAGTTTACCAAGCACATTTTTGTGTGCTACTAAGAAATATACATGTTTGTTTTTTGTTGTTTTTGAATTAAATTGAATAAGTAGGTCCTTGCTTGGTCTTCAGGCAATAGCATGCAGAGAGTTATCTATTACAATTGCACACAGGACCAATGATCATGTAGATGTTTCTGCTCATGATCCCACCCTCCCATCAAACTGGTTATTAAGTGAGCATTTTACCTTCATTAAGAAATATTCTCTGGCTCTGCATTTCCAGTTGTGTCATCAGACAGGAATTATTATCTGAAGCTAGGAAACATTTACAGAAGAAATATGGAGAAAATTAAGAAGTTTTATTTACTGAAACGGACTAGAATCCCCCGATTTTGCATAAGATGATCACAGAAAACATTTCAGTTCCTTAAATTAGTTAACAATCACACCAAAAATCACAGAAACCTCTACATAAAAGAAATCAGCAGTGAGACCATAAGCAGATAAATGCATATATGACAGGATTTTGACATTTCTTTTGCACAGTTAGGAATAAATGATTCATCCAATGTTACTATAACAGATCAGCCTTTACCAGTCTTTTGCCAGGCACACCCACTTCTAATCAGTGGAAGAGTTCAATGCAGGTCCCCGCAGTAAAGTTCCATTCCAGAACTATTTTAGAAATGCTAGACAACCTCCTCTACTTCAAGGAAAAACTTAGAAGTATTGGACAAACTAGAACAATTCTTGTTTCAAATACATGGCTGAACTTGCAAAAATACGCTAAGGGAAACTTCTCAAGGTAAAAATGACAAGGAAACAGGAAACCACAAGATCATTTTCTGGTCTCAATAACATAAAGCCTTTTAAAAATAATTTATTAAAAAATAATAAAAATTTTTAATTTTTTTTAAAAAGGCTTTAAAAATAATTTACTGAGATAAATTTAAATTTATTGTGATTTGTTTTATGGCTCATTTAATGGTCTGCCTTGATAAACATTCTGTGTGTACCTTAAAAAATGTGTATCCTCCTGTGAGAGCTAGTTTTATGTGTCAACTTGGTTAGTGTATAGTATTCAATTATTGAGTCAAGCAAATATTAATTTCAGCATTGCTGTAAAGGTATTTTGTAGGTGTGATTAATAACTACAATCAATTGATTTTAAGTAAAGGAGATTATTCTCAATCAAGTAGGTGGGCCTCACTCAATCCACTGAAAGGCCTTAAGAGAAAAAGTGAGGTTTTCCGGAGTAAGAAAAAAAATTCTTCCTCAAGACTGCAGCATTGGATGCATTACTTTCTGCCCAAGAGTTTCCGGAAAACCAGTCCACCCTATACATTTCAAACTTACCAGCTTCCACAATTGCAACAGTCAATTCCTTGAAATACACACACACACACACACACACACATACACACACACACACACATACACACACACACACATATACACTCACACATATACATACTTTCTACTCATTGTGTTTCGAACCCTGACTGGTACAGAATTGGTGCCATAAGTGGTCCTCAAAAACAGAATCATAAGGATGAATTTTCAGAATTAGTCCTGGGTTTCTGGAATTGGTCATCTAATCTAGTTAAATTTAAAAGCACTACTGACTGCATTTCTAGTGCTAGAGGGCACACTGAAAGTCCATGGCCATGAAGTAACAATGGAGATATGCAAAATGTCACCACTGGATGGGCCTAGTCAAATGCTTACAAGAGGCAAGGTCTGAGTTGTATTTGATACATTTTAGCATAACGAGATTGGCTGGTTTCTCCTACTTTGCTGGACAAATGGAGAAAGAAAAAGATGAGATCACACCTTCAAATTCTCAACTTAAACTATATGAGTGAACTGGAAATTTCTATGTCTGCCATGAAAGAACCCCCATCTTCTCAGCAAGGCTGAAGTTTCCAGAAACCAAAACTTATCCTGTAAATGGCCGAATGACAACACAAATTGAATTCCTAACCTGTCAGGGTATCTCTGCTGCAGTGAGGTTATTGACTGGAAAGGAATGGGACCCTGAAAATTGGAATGCGAATGTATAAGCAAAAGCCAAGGAAACTGAGCATGAAAATCTCTAACGTCTCCTAAGTCTTTGCCCATAGAAGCAGCCCCCCCACCCCTGTTTGGAGATATTAACCCCCTGCTTTGTTTGAAGAAACTATAATGACTTTTCTTCAACTAGTTGCCTTAAAAGACACTTTCTGTTCTCAGGATCTCCCCTCTCACTCTTCTTTGCTTTCAGACTTAGAACTAGACTCCAGTCCCAGCAGGGCCCAAAGAGTGAGGTACAGTGTGACCCACAAAGAGGTACACCAGACACCAGAAGATCTATATGATTCTTCCAATGTATACAGTTATAAATGTGGACAATACATTTAGAAATGAAGATTAAGGATGTGAGATAATGAAAAAGACAAAGCTGAATGAGGCCAAATCATTAACATGAACCCACTAAGCAGAGATTCTGGATTCAATGCTGTAACTCCTGGCATTGGAAAGGGCTCTGCGTGTGTTAGTCAGTTCTGGCACTGATACCAAGAAATATCCAAGGCTGGTTTATTTATAAAGAAAAAAGGTTTAATTGGCTCATGGTTCCACAGGCTGTACAGGATGCATGGTGGCATCTGCTTCTGGGAAGGCCTCAAGGGGCTTTTATTCATGGCAAAAGGCAAAGCCAGAACTGGCATGTTCACACAGCCAGGACTGGAGGAGGAGGGTGTGGGTGGGAGATGCTACACACTTCTAAACAGCCAGATCTCGTAACTCACTCACTCACTATCATGCAAACAGCACCAAGGTAATAGGGCTAACACATTCATAAGGAATACCACCTCCATGATCCAGACCCCACCTCCCACACTGGGAATTACAATTAGACATGAGATTTAGTGAGGACACAGACCCAAACCATCTCACTATTCATTTGTTTAGTGGGCCGAAACATGGACCAAATTGTGGTCTACACTAAATAAAAATAAAATATCAGAACTGCTTCAGTATATGGAAAAATGAGTGCCAGAGAAAAACAGTTCCAAAATCTGCATATAAACTCACCCCATTTCTTGCTAGAATTCTAGCTGGTAAAACTTTGAAATTGTTAATACATGAGTGTTAATACATGAACAATGTCATTTCTTTCTGGAAAACATGCTGACTGTGACTGTGACTGTGATTATTATATGAATGATATATTTGATATTATTATTTAAAAGTGATGGTTGTTGATTTGATTCTTAGGAGGTATTAGCATCACACAGTCCAAAGCTGTTTCATAACCACAGATCTGCTCCTTAATCCTCGTCAGGGATATGAAGTATATGTTAGTAATAGCAAGAGAAAAGAGGCAAAAATACATTGCTGGCTTAATATGGTTTGGCTCTATGTCCCCACCCAAATCTCATTTTGAATTATGGTCCTGAGCGGCACCTGGTTGGAGGTGACTGGATCATGGCTGGTTTCTAATGATTTAGCACCCTCCCCCTAGTGCTGTCCCATGATAGAGTTCTCACAAGATCTTCTTGTTTAAAAGTATGTAGCACCTCCCCACCTTCTGCTGGGCATTTGAAGATATGGTTGCTTCCCCTTTACCTTTCCACCATGATTGTAAGTTTTCTGAGGCCACCCCAGCCAAGCTTCCTGTACAGCCTCTGGAACAGTGAGCCAATTAAACCTCTTTTTTTAAATAAATTAACTATTCTTGGGTAGTTCTTTTAGCAATGTGAGAATGAACTAATACATGGTTACTTAATGCCCAGAGAATAGGCAAAGGTACAGCTCAAACCTGTGTGCAGCCTAGAAAATTTATCATGTGGGGCAGGTGCAGCAAAACACAACCATATGCATCCATCACCATGGTTTGCCATTTTGCTCTGAGTGACTCTAGCCCCTGCAGAGTGCCAGGCTGGCAGAAGGAAGGGCTGCCTTTCCCACAGGACTACTGTGTGTCTAATCTACCCTTGTCCACCAGCCCCATCCAAGGCCCATGCCTGGCCACTCCTGAAATAGGGTACACGCAGAACAGCCTCCATTTCCCCACCTGGGTGTTTTGCAGTGGCCTAGGAGCAGTATGGCCTCCCCAGCATACCTGGTGCTCAACCTGAGGGGTCAGAGGATAAAACCATGCACTCAATCCCAACATCCAGCATTCAAGTGCACCATCCAGAGGTATCAAGATGAGATCTGCCCCCTGAGTTCAAGCCAGGGAAGAGCCCCCAATCTCAGAACACTGAGAAGAGTGAGGAGTAGCTTTGTGCTTTGGCATGGTAGTTGGGTGTCCCTTTATCCATGAGATTGGTCAAACAGGGGTTTAGCCTATTGGTCAGCTGCAGCTTCTGCCCAAGGGATCTTCCTAGACAGGAAGAGAGAGTGAGCAACTTAGAAAACATATTTGAGGATACAGTCCTGAAAAATTTACCCAATCTCACTAAAGAGGTTGACATGCAAATTCGAGAAATTCAGAGAATTGCAAGATACTACACAAGATGACCATCTCCAAGATACATAGTCATTAGACTTTCCAAGGTCAATGTGAAAATCTTACAAGCAGCTGGAGAAAAGGGCCAGCTCACTTACAAGGGAACCCCATCAGACTCACAGCAGACATCTCAGCCGAAAGCATATAAGCCAGAAGTGATTGGGGTCTATTTTATTTTCAGTATCCTTAGAGGAAAGAAATTCCAGCTAAGAATTTCATACTCTCCAAACTGTGCTTTGTAAGCAAAGAGAAATACAATCTTTCCTAAGCCAGCAAACACTAAGAGAATTCATTGCCACTAGGCCAACCTGACCAGAGATCCTGAAGGGAGTTCTAAACATAGAAATGTAAGAACAATATCTGTTGCTACAAAGACACACTTAACTACGCAGCCCTATAAAGCAACTACGCAATCAAGACTACAAAGCAACCAGCTAACAACATCACAACAGGATCAGGACTTCACATATCAATATTAATCTGGAATGAAACAATCTAAATGCCCCACTTGAAAGGCACAGAGTGGCAAGTTGGATAAAAGCACAAGACCTAACCATCTGCTGCCTGTCAGAGACCTATCTCACATGTAACAACACAGACAGGCTGAAAGTAAAGGGGTGGAAAAAGTTCTGTCACACAAACAGAAAACAAAAAAGGGCAGGGTTACTATTCTCACGTCAGATAAAACAAAATTTAACAATAGTAAAGAAAAGGACAAAGGAGAGCATTACATAATGATAAAGGGTTCGAATCAACAAAAAGACTTAACTACCCTAAATATATACATGCCCGACATTGGAGCACTCAATAAAAAAAACCCACCTATTTCTGAACTTATGGAGAGACTTCGCCACTTAATAATAGCTGGAGACTTCAACATCCCACTGACATCATTAGATCATCAAGGCAGAAAACCAACCAAAAAATTCTTGTCTAAAATGTAATCTTTGATCAGTTGGATCTAACAGACAGCTACAGAATACTCCACCCAACAACCACAGAATATCTATTTTTCTCATCACATGGAACTTACTCTGAGGTCAACCATATACTCAACCATAGAGCGAGTATCAGTAAGTTTAAAATGTCAAAATCATGCCGACCATACTCTCAGACCACAGAGGAATAAAAATAGAAATCAATATCAGGAATGTCTCTGAAAACTATAAGATAACATGGAAATTAAACTACTTGATCTTCAATAACTTTTGGGTAGACAATAAAATTAAGGAAGAAATAAAAAAATGTTTAAAATTAATTAAAACAGCTCCTTGGTCTGTGTTTCAAGACCAGGCCCCCTCACGCACAGACCCCCGTCGCTGGGAGAGCGGTCGCACCGTGGGAGGGGCAGCCCAGCGCGCCCCCGTGGGGGTGGGCGCCGGGAGCGGGGAGAGCGCGGGAGACACATAAAAATCCCTGAGACGCAGCAAAAGCAGTGTTAAGAGGAAAGTTTAGGATGCTGAACACCTACTTCAAGAAGTTAGAAAGATCTCAAATGAACAATGTAACATCACACGTCAAAGAACTAGAAAAACAAGAACAAACTAAACCCAAAGCTAGCAGAAGAAAATAAATTACTAAAATCAGAGCAGAACTGAATGAAATTGAGATCCAAAAATCTATAAAAAGGATCAACAAAACCAAAAGGTGACTCCTTGAAAAGATAAACAAGATCAGTAGAGTACGAGCTGGATTAACAAAGAAAAAGAAGATTCAAATAAATACAGTCAGTATGACAGAGAAGACATTACAACTGATCTCACGGAAATAAATACAGTCAGTATGACAGAGGAGACATTACAGTTGATCTCACGGAAATAAATACAGTCAGTATGACAGAGGTGACATTACAACTGATCTCACGGAAATAAATGCAGTCAGTATGACTGACAGAGGTAACATTACAACTGATCTCACGGAAATAAAGTCAGTATGACAGAGGTGACATTACAGTTGATCTCACGGAAATAAATACAGTCAGTATGACAGAGGTGACATTACAGTTGATCTCACGGAAATAAATACAGTCAGTATGACAGTGGTGACATTACAACTGATCTCACGGAAATAAATACAGTCAGTATGACAGAGGTGACATTACAACTGATCTCACGGAAATAAATACAGTCAGTATGACAGAGGTGACATTACAGTTGATCTCACGGAAATAAATACAGTCAGTATGACAGAGGTGACATTACAGTTGATCTCACGGAAATAAATACAGTCAGTATGACAGAGGTGACATTACAGTTGATCTCACAGAAATAAATACAGTCAGTATGACAGAGGTGACATTACAACTGATCTCACGGAAATAAATACAGTCAGTATGACAGAGGTGACATTACAGTTGATCTCACGGAAATAAATACAGTCAGTATAACAGAGGTGACATTACAACTGATCTCACGGAAATAAATACAGTCAGTATGACTGACAGAGGTGACATTACAACTGATCTCACGGAAATAAAGTCAGTATGACAGAGGTGACATTACAGTTGATCTCACAGAAATAAATACAGTCAGTATGACAGAGGTGACATTACAGTTGATCTCACGGAAATAAATACAGTCAGTATGACAGAGGTGACATTACAACTGATCTCACAGAAATACAAAAGATCCTCAGAGACTATTATAAACAGCTCTGTGCACACAAACTAGAAAAATCTAGAAGAGATTGATGAATTCCTGAAAATACACAACTTCCCAAGACTGAATCAAGAGAAATTGAAACCCTAAGCAGACTAATAAGTTCTCAAATTGAATGAGTAATTTAAAAAATCTACCAACAAAAGAAGCCCAGGACCACTTTTCTGTCACAGAAGTTTAGTTTCACCTCAATACGGCTAGTCAGCTAGTCAGTACACCACTGGGATAACGTAACTCAGAAGGAGTTTTGCTGGATAATGTACACACTTATCACTGCTGCTAGGACAAGTCAAGAAACACCGTATAAGTAGATCAAGAGTAGCCTCATCATTGTTGAAAGAAAACTTTATTTTTAGCTGAAAATGTCACAATATCAGACTTACCAGATAGCGTGATAATGATGGATGGAGATCAGTAACGTTGAAGCGGACATCTTCCCCCACGTATGCATTTGGCGTAGTTTTCTACTTAAACATAAATCCACTTTAATCAGTCAACAGACTTAGTCAAACTTTTGTTTGACTACGAACAAATTTTGTTTGTTCTCTTTTCAACAAGATTGCAAAACATGTTTCTTTGTCATCTTGCTGATCTTTAACTTCTGCTTTTATTGCCTATGTTTTTGACTGATTATCCACTGACAGAAAGTGTCAGTGAGTTTTGCTGAGTAATAAACCAAAAAAACCACTGCTTACTACTTATTGCTTCTCCCACAGCACTGAAGTAACAATTAATGATATAACAATTCCTTTGACAAGCAGCATTTTGAGAGTATTACACATGGTGAAATGAACGTATCTTGAGTATACAGCTTGATGAATTTTTACACATATATGCACTCATCCAATCACTTCCAAAACCAAAGTGTTGATAATTTTTATTACTCAAAGTGTCCTTTGTTCCCTCTGTGCTAATATCTTCTCCTCCAGAGATAAACACTACTTAGACTCTGATAGCATTAATTCATTCTGACAGTTTTTGAACTTCACATACATGAAATTCTTTGCATAGTTTGTTAATGCTGTATAGCAAATTTTAATAACTATATCACAATTTATCCATTTTTCTGTAGATTTAGATTGTCCCAGCTTGGGGCTAACATCAAGCTTCTAAGAATATTCTTTTTTGTACATAATTTTTGTTCTGTGTGTACATTCATTTTCTTGGCTATATACCTAGGAATTAAATCATTGGGTTATAAGATAAGTGTGTGATAAGATATGTGTGTCTTTAATAAGTACTTGCAGTCATGGGTTGAATAGTGCATCCCTCACCAACATTTATTTGTTGAAATTCTAATCCCCAGTACCTCAGAAGATGACCTTATTTGGAAATAGGGTCGATGCAGATATAATTAGTTAAGATGTGACCATCCTGAAATAGATGGTCCCTAATCCAATATAACTGCTGTCTTTGGTTTATTCTTTTTCTCTTCTTTTGCACTTCTTAGCTTCTTACGGTGTCCTTATAACAAGAGGAAAACTGGGTGCATACATAGGAACACCATGTAAAGACAAAGGCAGAGATCAGAGTGGAGCTTCTACAAGCCAAAGAAAACCAAATCTTGCCAGGAAACCCCTGTAAACTAGGACAGAAGCAGAGATTCTTCCCTCCTGTTTTATGAGAGTAAGATTCTTTTGATGACAGGACCCAACATAAAGACTATCTTGGATAGATGAAAGGCAAACCTCTTTGTTACTTATAGCTCCAAACAAAAGACTTCTATGTAGGGCTGCACAGTGACTGCACACACGGACTGGGTCACAACACACAGGAGCTGCAGAGAACACCTTATATATGGCAATCGGAACAGGATTCGGTTTCCTGAAAACCCTGTGCGTAAGCTAATTTGAATGACTTCACAAGCTCTGGGACATAGCTGTCTATCATATTCAAATGGGGAGCTGGTAACCATTAGGGGCTCAAAACTGGGACTAGAAGGCATTTTTTTGACATGAAAATGATGTTAAAATTGATCTCTTGATCTCCACATTAATGTTAAGCTTGATTACTTCATGTATTTGAGTGGCCTAAATTGTAGAGAAGACTTTTAGTGAGTAGTGCATACACTGGCTTAAATAGCATAAAAAATTTTTATTATTTTTTCCTTAAAAAGGAAGAAAACAAGTAGGAGTATAAGGAGTCCTTGTAGACTGGTTCATAACCAAGTTTCACATTGTATGGCCTTAGCCAAGAAAACAGATCTGGGATTTCCAGGATCTCCAACAATATACTGATTGAGTTGAAGTATGTTAAAACATGAGCTCTATTTTTGTGTGTGTGATAGTAATCTCATGGTATATTCCAGGGTTCAAGGTGGCAGGTCCAACAATTACATTTTTGGAGAGTATGAAGTTAGTTAAGTAAGACATATGTAAAGATTAGTGATGTTTGTGACCTAGGGGAAGAGGTAGCAGCTGTGGTCACGGATGCAGGGCGGGACGCTGTGGTGGCAAACTGGAGTGGAAAGTGTCAGAGGAGGTAGCAGGCAATGGGAGGTCCTCTCTCCAGGGGCTTGAGGAGTGAACCCATATGCGGCAGTTACTTCCTGGAAAAACAAATAATCTCATTAATAATTAGAATGGCACAAAGGGTAGTACACTCTACCAGATTTTTCTTTAGGTGTGGAAGTATAAAGAGGTACATTTTAGCAGAGAATAAGAGTATGAACTAAGCAAATGCTAAATTCAGGGAATGAAACAGAATTTCTCATATCAAAGGAAGTAAAATGATAAACGTTCTGTGTCCAGTTTTTCATCTCCTTAGGAAAGCCAGCATATGTATGTTGCTGGGTTGGTGAAAATGATAAACGTTCTGTGTCCAGTTTTTCAGCTCCTTAGGAAAGCCAGCATATGTATGTTTCTGGGGTGGTGATCTCAGTATCCTGGGTGAAGTTGTTTCTGGGAAAAGGGGCAGCAAAGTCATCTTCAAGGTCAAAGTCAGGCTGAAGCAATATCATCTATAATGTGAGGCTGAAACTGGAGCTGCGATATGGGACATCCTTTTCAAATGATCACAAACTTGAGTTGATTTGGGTCTTATTTTTGTGGCTCTATGGTACTATAATGAGGCTGAGCCACAGTGGAGTAAGAAGGCAATGTGAGGCCTGGGGACTTGACATGCAAATATCATTTAAGTCAAGGAGCTTTGTGAGATCAGTATCCATGCATGATACTGCTGTAATGTATCAAAGCACCAGAATGGAATGGCATAATTAAAGCCTCAATTAAGTGTGGTTGAATCTAAAATTACCAACAGCCCAAGCTTTTGAGTTACGAAATAGGTTTTGCTGCAAATAGATTTTCAATCAGGGATTTCTCCTCCAAGAGAGTCAACTAGACACGGCCAGGAGGAATATCTTCCACTGAGAGACCCGGACATTGGAAAGGCTGGCACACTGCTAGCCTCTGAAGATGTTGAGAGCAGATGGAGGGAAGAAGCAGATGCTGGGCTGAAGGGGGAGGAAGGTGTGAATACTGCACAGAACTATGGAACACTAGAACTCATTTCTGGCCACCAACAACTCCTGCAAAGGGATGGGTTAGAGAAGCAAGGAGCAACCTGGTTTCTGAAATCCCAGCAGGAGAAGACCCCTGGACCACCACAGATACTTGACAGAAAGACCTGCTTAGAGAAGTGATAGAAGCAGAGCTCCTTCTGGCATGAAACCCAGAGAGTTTGGTCTGGAGCATCTGTAGTGAACCACGCAGCCAGCGTTACCCCTACTCCTAGGCTCAACTTGCTCCCAGAGGAGACTTTAGCCCTAGGGGAACTGTTGTACCTTAACTCTGCAGGGTAATATTGCCCATGGGATGGGGCTGGTTTGACCTGGGCACCTCTTGTTCTGCTGGCCTCTCCCAGGGCTCCAACCTGGTGGCACCTGCTTACAGTGCAGCCCCCAGGTATCTTGGGGGCTCAGATCATAGCTCCTGTACTGGTGGACCATGCCTGACTGGCAGAGTGTTTGGCAGAACACTCCCTGCAGTCACACCCCAGCTCACCTGCACTCTCCCCCCACCCCCATAGGCTCACCTGTGTCTTTGTGCCTGCACACACTCGCCCACAGCCACCCCTCCACACCACCACATTACTTTTGGTGCACGTGTGTACCAGGGACCTTCCCTTCTCTTACCCACTAGCATGTCTGTGCACATGCACCTGCTGTGCCACTGCTGCCTATGTGAGTGCACCCCCACATTTACCCCTTGCAGAACAGCCATTGCCATCGGAGCATTGGCAGGCATGAGGCACAGGAGCCCTGCCCCCACCCGTGACTACCCTGGGCTGATATTGTCACCAGAGAGAAACTATAGAGGAAGAATAGCAGAACCACCCCTGTCCTGAGCAGCCAAGGCTGCCAGTGTGAATACTCACAGAGGGCACATACAATCCTGCCTGCATTTGCCAGTAACCTGCCCCCATGCTAACACCACAAATAGCACAAACGAGTGCACAGACACTGGAAGGGGCCCTGAACCCCTGAGGGATGATGCCACCATACTGCTGAGAACAACTGCATGGAGGATGGTAACCTGGCACCAACTAGTACCCTGCCAAAGCCCATGAGTGTGCACCCTGACATGCTGCCACTGCCCATGCTGCTGATACATGTGAACCAGGATGTATCCTGCTGCCACTGCCCTATGAAGTGCTTTGGCTGGCACCACCCATTAGAGTGTTGTGGCCAGTGCTCTGAAGCACCACGGCACCTCCAATGCAGCAGTTTCCTTCCTAACCTCAAGAAGCCAAAGAACAAAATAAGGGCCCAATACCAGAACCCTGGAGTTAGAGCATGCAGTCCAGGGCTCCTGAGCTGAGCCTTGACCCTCTAAAACATTCCAGAAATGAAGCCAGTTGGTTGAACTCACCTTATACCACAATCAAACACCCAATGTCATCAAATAGGATAAAAGAAAAAGAAAGCCCAGCCAAAGGACAGCAGCTTCAAAGATAGAAGGAACATCACTCCACAAAGAGGAGAAAAAACAGCACAAGAACTCTGATAACTACAAAAGCCAGAGCATCTTCTTTCCTCCAAATGATCATACTAGATTTTTAAGAAAGCTCTTAACTTGGTTGAGATGGCTCAAATGAGAGAGAATTCAGAATATGGATAAAAACAAAGATATCGAGATTCAGGAGCATGCTGAAACCCAATTTGAGGAAACTAAGAATCACAATAAAATGATACAGGAGCTGACAGAGAAAATAGCCCGAATAGAAAAGAATGTAACCAACCTAATAGATCTGAAACCACACTGAAATAATTTCATAATGCGTTCACAAGTATGAACAGCAGAATAGAAAAAGCTAAGGAAACAGCCTCAGAGCTTGAAGACTGAATTTTTAAAATAAGACAGTCAGACAAGAATAAAAATAGAGAATGAAAAGAGATAAACAAAACCTCCAAGAAACATGGGATTATGTAGAGAGGCCAAATCTACAGCTCATTGGCATCCCTGAAAGAGATGGGGGAAATAGAAGCAACTTGGAAAACATTTTTCAAGATATCATCTATAAAAACTTACCCAATCTAGCTAGAGAGGCCAACATTCAAATTCAGGAGTGCAGAGAACACCCACAAAACACTTCACAAGAAGATCATCCTCAAGACACATCGTCATCAGATTCTCCAAGATCAAAATGAGAGAAAAAAATGTTGAAGGCAGCTAGAGAGAAAGGACTGGTCACCTACAAAGGGAAGCCCATCTGAATAACAGCAGACCTCTCAGCAGAAAATACTGGGGGCCTATATTCAACATTCTTGGAAATTCCAACCAATAATTTCATATCCAGCCAGACTAACCTTCATAAGCAAAAGAGAAATAAGATCCTTTTTAGACAAGCAAATACTGAGAGAATCTGGTACCATAAGACCTGGTTTACAAGAGTCCCTCAAAGAAGCACTAAATGTGGAAAGAAAAAACTGGTAGCCACTATGAAAACACACTTAAGTGACAGTATAAAGCAACCACACAAACAAACCAGCATATTAACAACCTAATAACATAATAGCATCAGAGCCACACGTATCTATACTAACCTTGAATGTAAATGGATTAAACATCCTAATTAAAGGTATGGAGTGGCAACCTGGATAAAGAAGTAAGACCCAATGGTGTCTGTCTTCAAGAGATCATCTCACATGCAATGACATCCACAGGCTCAAAATAAAAGAATGGGAAAAAAATCTACCAAGCAAAAAGAGAACAGAAAAAAGAAAGAAAGGTAGTGATCTTAATTTTAGACAAAACAGACTTTAAACCACCGAAGATTTAAAAAGGCAAAGAAGGGCATTAAATAATGGTAAAGTGTTCAATTCAACAAGAAGACCTAACTAGCCTAACTATATCAAATACACATGCATTCAACACAGGAGAACCCAGATTCATAAAGCAGATTCTTAAAGACCTTCAAAGAGACTGAGATTCCCAAACAATAATAGTGGGAGACTTCAATACCCACTGACAGTAATAGATCCTCAAGGCAGAAAATTAACAAAGATAGTCAGGGCCTGAACTCAATATTGAACCAAATGGTCCTGATGGACATCTATAGAACCCTTCCCCCCAAAACAACAGAATATATATTCTGTCCATCACCAATTGGCACATACTCTAAAAACAACCACACAATTGGACATGAAACATTCCTCAGCAAATGCAAAAGAACCAAAATCATACCAACCACTGTCAGACCACAGCACAATAAAATAGTAATATCCAAGACTAAGAAAATCAATCACCACCATACAATTACATGGAAATTAAACAACTTGCACCTGAATGACAAGATAAATAATAAAATTACAGCAGAAATCAAGATATTCTTTGAAACTTAACAAGAACAAAAATACAACATACTAGAATCTCTCAGACACAGCTAAGGCAGTGTTTAGAGGGAAATTTATAGCACAAAATGCACATATCACAAAGTTAGAAAGATCTCAAATTAAAAACCATACATTACAACTAAAAGAAGTAGAGAAGCAAGAGCAAACCAACCCCAAAGCCAGCATAAGACAAGAAATAACCAAAATCAGAACTGAACTCAAGACAGCCTTGGGGACACAAAAAACCATTCAAAAGATCAATGAATTAAAGAACTGGTTTTTTGAAAAAAAAAAAACAAAAAACAAAAAACAAACTAATAAGATAGATAGTCCTAGGCTAGCTAGAACTACCTTTGAGTGGTATTTTGGAATTCTCATTGCAGAGATCTTTCACCTCCCTGGGTAGTTGCATTCCTAGGTATTTTATTCCTCTGTGGCAATTGTAAATGGGATCATATTCCTGATTTGATCAGGAATATGAAGATACCAATTCCCTAACAAAGAAGAAATGAGAGAAGATCCAAACAATTACAATCAAAAAGGATAAAGGAAATATTCCACCTACCCGATGAAAATAACCGTCAGAGACTACTATGAACACCTCTGCACACAAACAAGAAAATTTAGAAGAAATGGATAAATTCCTGGACACATACACCCACTCAAGACTGCACCAGGAAGAAAAGGAATTCCCAAACAGACGAGTGACAAGTTTTGAAATTAAATCAGTCATAAATAGCCTACAAAACAGGAAAGACCCTGGATCAGATGAATTCATAGCCAAATTCTACCCCATGTACAAAAAAGAGCTGGTACCTACTGAAACTATTCTAAAACATTGAGAAGGAGCGACTCTTCTTCAGTTCATTCCATGAGGCCAGCATCATCCTGATACCAAAACCTGGCAGACAAAATGGAAAAAAACAAAAAAAGAAAACTTCAGGCCAATATCCTTGATGAATATGAATGCAAAATATCTTACAAAATACTAGCATAACAAATACAAGAGCACAATAAAAAGCTAATCCACCATGATCAAGTAGGCTTTCTCCCTGGAATGCAAAGTGGGTTTAACATACATGAAACAATAAACATGATACATTACATGAACGGAACTAATTCCAAAAGCCACATCATCATCTCAATAGATACAGAAAAGGTTTCTGATAAAATTCAACATTGCTTTATGTTAAAAACCCTGAAGAAATTAGGTATTGAAGGAACATACTCAAAATAATAAGAGCCATCTATGACAAACCCACAGCCAACATCATACTGAATGGGCAAAAGCTGGAAGCATTCCCCTTGAAAACCAGCACAAAATTAGGATGCCCTGTCTTCCCACTCCTATTCAACATAATGCTGGAAGTCCTGGCCAAAGCAGTCAGTCAAGAGAAAGAAATAAAGGGCATCCAAAAAAGAACAGAGGAAGTTAATCTAGCCCTACATTATTCTATATTTACAAAACCCCATAGTCTCAGTCCAAAAGACCCTTAAGCTGATAAACAACTTCAGAAAAATTTCAGGATACAAAAATGACTAGTATTCCTATACAGCAACAACAGCCAATCCAAGAGCCAAATCAGGAATATGATCCCATTCACAATTGTCTCAGAAGAATAAAATACCTAGGAATGAAGCTACCCAGGGAGGTGAAAGATCTCTGCAATGAGAATTCTGAAATACCACTCAAAAAAACTGGAGATGACAAAACAAATGGAAAAACATTCCATTATCATGGATAAGAATCAGTATCATTATAATGGCTCTACTGTCCAAAGCAATTTATAGATTCAATGATCTTTCTATCAAACTACCAAAGAGATTCTTCGCTGAACTAGAAAAAAACTATTTTGAAATTCATATGGAACAAACAAAGAATGGAAATACCCAAGACAATCCTAAGAAAGAAGAATAATACAGTAGACATCATGCTATCTGACTTCTAACTATACTACAAGGCTACAGTAATGAAAGCAGCATGGTACTGGTATAAAAACAAACACATAGACCAATGGAACAGAATAGAGAACCCAGAAATAAGACCACTCATCTACAGCCATCTGATCTTTGATGAAGCTGCTCAAAAAAAAGCTATGGGGAAAGGACTCTACTCAATAAATGGACTTTACTCGATAAATGGTGCCGAGATAATGGGCTAGCCATGAGCAAAAGATTAAAAGTGGATCTCTTCCTTACACTATATACAAAAATCAACTCAAGATGTAATAAAGACTTAAATATAAAAACCAAAACTATAAAAAACCTTGGAATACAACCTAGGTAATACCATTCTTGACACAGGAACCAGCAAAGATTTCATGACAAACACACCAACAGCAACTGCAACAAAAGCAAAAATTGACAATGGAATCTAATTAAACTTAAAAACTTTGAATGGAGGAAAATATTTTCAAACTATGCATTCGACGAAGGTCTAATATTCAGCATCTATAATGAGCTTAAATCAACAAGCAAAAAACAACCCCATTAAAAACTGGGCAGAGGACATGAACAGACAGAAGACATAAATTCGGGAAACAAGCATTGGAAAAAAAGCTCAATACGACTGATCATTAGAGAAATGCAAATCAAAACCACAGTGAGATACTATCTCACACCAGTCAGAATGGCTTGAGTTTTGCTCTTGTTAACCAGGCTGGAGTGCAATGGCGCAATCTCGGCTCACCGCAACCTCCGCCTCCTGGGTTCAGGAAATTCTCCTGCCTCAGCCTCCTGAGTAGCTGGGATTACAGGCACACGCCACCATGCCCAGCTAATTTTTTTTTGTATTTTTAGTAGAGATGGGGTTTCACCATGTTGACCAGGATGGTCTCGATCTCTTGACCTCGTGATCCACCCACCTCGGCCTCCCAAAGTGCTGGGATTACAGGCGTGAGCCACTGCACACAGCCTCAGAATGGCTATTAAAAAGTCAAAAAGTAACAGATTCTGATGAGGTTGCAGAGAAAAGGGAATGTTTATACACTGTTGGTGGAACTATAAATTAGTTCAATCATTATGGAAAGCAGTGTGGAGATTCACTACAAAGCTGAAAACATCCTTAGCATTCAACCCAGCAATCCCCTTACTGGGTATATACCCAAAGGAATATAAAGTAAATATAACATGTTCATCATAAAAACACATGCACACATATTTTCATTGTAGCTCTATTTACTATAGCAAAGACATGGAATCAGCCTAAATGTCCATCAATGATAGACTGGATAAAGAAAATGTGGTACATATACACCATGGAATACTATGCAGCCATACAAAAGAATGAAATTATGTCCTTTACAGGAACATGAATGGAGCTAGCAGCCATTATCCTCAGCAAACTAACACAGAAATGGAAAATCAAATACTGCATGTTCTCGCCTATAAGTGGGAGCTAAATGATGAGAGCACATGGACACAAAGAAAGGAACAACAGACACTGAGACCTACCTGAGGGCAAAGGGTGGGAGGAAGAAGAGCAGAAAAAAATAACTAATATTAAGCTTAGTATCTAGATAATGAAATAATATGTACAACACACCCCTATAGCACGAGTTTTCATGTATAATAAACCTGCACACATACTCCTTAACCTAAAATAAAAGTTAAAAAGAAAGATTTTTTATTATATGGTCTGATTTGTGTGCATGTTTTTAATAGAGGACAGGTTGTTTGCTAATTGAAGTATCCATGCTCCAGACTGTAGCCACACCCTTCCATTTAGCCAGTTTCTATGGGCCCTTTGCCTCCATTTTCAGTTTAGTTGGTGATGGGCAAGCCAGTGAGGTTTTGGGGCTTCAGGGTTTGCATTAGCCAAACTCAGTGGCATTTAGGCCCCAGTATTTGTCATATTTGGTTAAAACAATAGCTTACTTGAAGAGGGTTTGGGTCTTTGGATCACCAAAAGCACTGAAACTGGTATTCACAAGACCAACGGTCAACAGAATGATGTGCAGCTACCCTTGAAAGTCTTTTGTTGTCTGATTTTAATTTTTTTTCAGTGTGTTTTATCACCAAGGAAGGATTGTCTGGTTTTGTAATTATAGGATATGGTTAACTTTATTACTATCTCCAAATGTGATTTTTATTTACTAACTAGAGTTTTCTATCTCCCTTTTTGGCAACACACACTGTCTATGAGAATGACCTCGGAAACCAGGATCAGTTCCCTGAAGGGAATCAGACAAAGAGCTCAAATTAGTTACTTCTTATGACCCAAATATTCAGGAAGGTTTTTCTGGGTGGTGGAACATCAGACATAAATGGGTCCTCTATCTGATGGGTAGGTACCTGGCCCTTGGGGCAATCTATGATTAATAGGCTCCAGGAGAGTTGTCTTCCATCTGGCTTCCAGCCCTATGTGGACAGGATAAAAAATCCCTAAAGACAGAGGCAGGGGAGACATTATTAAATGGTCTCAGATATAATGAGTCATCACATACTAGGATATGAAACACAGCCTCATTAAATATAGGACAGGGTGATTTAAAACCTTTCTAAAATTGATATGAGGTATAAATTGGCTAAAGAGACTTGAATTAAGAAAGATTGAAGTCCGAGTCAAGATAGACCCATTTAGGGGTTTTCTTGCTAGAGAGGCCCTTTTACAAAGTTGTTAAAGGAAACCATTCTGTCTCTCAATTAAACAGACTGTCTGGGGAGATAACGGCCGTGGATTTAATAGCCCCAGGTAAAGGAAGTGGTTGAGGTGTGCCCTCATTCAGGTGCTCAAAAAGGGGAACTTCCTGGCCTATAGCCACCAGGACCTCTAAACTGAGCCAAGACAGCTTTAAAAACAGCACTAAGAACTGTATTAACAGTCGTCAGAATGAACCGGCCCTGCTGACTGACACCTTGGTCTCAGCTTTCTAGCATTTCTGTTGCTTAAGCCGTTTATTTGGTTGTACTTTACGACAGTAATCCTAGCAAACGAACACACTTCCAAACTAGCAGTGCCATTTTTCATGCCCGTCAGTTGCAGAGGGCAGGTTTTACCACATCCTTACCACATCTCCCACCCCAATTATCCACATTTCTTTTTGCAGTCATGATTATCCTCCTTTTAAGTAGTCAACAGCCTTGTGGTTAGTGCTAACATGTTAGTCAACACCGTTCCATTAATAGAGCATAGTTCATTTGTATGTTCATTATGATGCTCTAAAATTTTCTGATAGCATATATTTTTTTAAAAGATAAAGCATTTAATCCTTTCTCAGACCTTGAGAATATCACCAAAGTTTATTCTAAACTATTTTTCATCATATAATTTTAAGTAATATACAACTTACAGAGCCATCAAAATATACACAAATTCATTCTTCTGTATTATTTACTCAAATTTTCCAGTAGAGTTTACGTAAGCTGCTCCACCATAACTTTGATAACAACATGGAAAACAAATGATGAAAACTGTATTATGTCATTTGTCAGTTTCCCTAATGATTTTTATTTTTTCTCTCTTAAATGTTGCAAGTCACTAAAATGCATTTATCAATTACACAGAAAAGTCATTTGACAAAATTCAACACCAGTTGTCTTATTCTTCCCAGGCTACCATAAAATACCACACACTGTGTGGTTTAAACAACAGAAATTTATTTCTCACGGTTGTAGAGACCAGAAGTTCAGTATTAAGATGCCACCAAGGTTGGTTTCTGCTGAGGTTTCTCTTCCTGGCTTATGCAGAGAGAGGGAGATCTCTAATGCCTCTGCCTTTTCTTACAAGGAAACCAGTCCTACAGAATTAGAGTTTCACCTTTATAACCTCATTTAATCTTAATTACTTCCTTAAAAGCTTTATCTCCCCAAATGGTTATGTTTGGGATTCAAGCTTTAACGTATGGATTTTAAGAGGACACAATTCAGTCCATAACACCAATTTATAATGAAAACTCAGGAAAATAGGAATAGAAAGGGAACATCTCCAACTTGGTAAAGAGCATCTGTAAAAACCTATAGATGACATTGTACTTAATGGCAAAAAACTGAATGCTTTTCCCTTAAATAGTAAACAAGGCAAGAGTGTCAGGTCTCACAACTCTTATTCAATGATGTATTGAAGGTTGTAGCCAGTGCAATAAAGTAAGAAAAGGAAATTAAAGACATACCAGTCAGAAAAAAAGAAAGAAAACTGTTTCTACTTGGAGGTTACCTGATGGAAATGTTACCAGGAAGTGTGGGGATACTCGGTTCTTGTTTTACTTCAGAGAAAGAATTCAGCCAAAAGACAATTTAGCAAAGAGAGCAAAGAGTTTACTGAAGGTAAATAAAGTGCACCCCAAGGAAAAAGTGGGCTGGTCTGGCTGGAAACAGCGGCAGTAGCAGCCGAGTTTAAGCAGTAACAGAATATTTAAAGAGGCAGTACACCTGAAAGATGAGGCAGAGCAAGCTGAGAAAAGAGAATTAAGTCACCAGCCCTGAGACTTCTGCATTGTGGTTTTTATTATGTTGGACTCTTGCTTTAAGTTCCTCATCTGTCTCAAGTCTCCACTTCTGTCTTTATCCAGTTTTCCACTTCCGTATTAAGTCTCCACCTTCCCCCCACCCCTCAATGCTGAGATCCTGCCCTGGGTTTGTGGGATTCCCCCATGTAGTCAGTGGATGTACATGTGCAGACCTGATAATTGATACAAATCCTACCTAATGGTGCTTTGCTCGTGACTGCCACCCCAGGAAGGTTGAAGTGAGGTTACATCTGCTCTTACTGGGTCTGCGTGTCTCTTAGGAATTTCCCCTTTGTGCTTTTGTTCTTCTTATTAGCATGTAGCTGGCTACATTCTGACAGGTTAACAGCAGAATGAGCAATTACTGGTGTCTCAAGGGGCGTTACTTTCTGCACAGGTATCTCTCATTTCTACTCACATTTGACTAGTTGCCCACCCACTCCAGCATTAGAGATGTTATTAGTGTGCAGGTTTGCAGTGATTCCTGAGTGGGCGAGGCTTCCCTTTCTCACAGGCTCCCCCTCCTGCTATCTGCCTACTCTAACAGGAATGTTTTCTATTTTTACTGTGTCAATGTCAATGTCTTGCTTGCATTATTGTTCTAAAGTTTTGCAGAATGTTAGCATTGGAGAAAACTGAGTGAGGGCATGTAGAATCTCTGTATTACTTCTTATAATTACCTGTGACTCTACAATCATCTCAAAATAAAACGTTTAATTTTTCAAATTAAAGTTAAAAATAAATTTCATTGTCTGTCACTTGTAAGTGTTCATAAAGATTCTTTTTCCAATAGAAAAACTTAACTAGGCATGGTGATGCATGCCTGCAGGCCCAGCTACTCAGGAGGCTGAGGTGGGAGGATCACCTGAGCCCAGAAGTTTAAGGCTGCAGTGAGCTGTCATCACACCACTGCAGGCTCACCTGAGCAACACAGTGAGACCCTGTCTCTTAAAAAATAATGAGATTCTTTTGCCACCCTAGATTTTTTTTTTTTTTTTTTGAGACAGAGTTTTGCTCTTGTTACCCAGGCTGGAGTGCAATGGCGCCATCTCAGCTCACTGCAACCTCCACCTCCTGGGTTCAGGCAATTCTCCTGCCTCAGCCTCCCAAGTAGCTGGGATCACAGGCACGCGCCACCATGCCCAGCTAATTTTTTGTATTCTTAGTAGAGACGGGGTTTCACCATGCTGACCAGGATGGTCTCGATCTCTTGACCTCATGATCCACCCTCCTCGGCCTCCCAAAGTGCTGGGATTACAGGCTTCAGCCACCGCGCCCGGCCTCCACCCTAGATGTAACAAATAACTAAGGTGTATTTTTTATTACAGAAAATACATGTAACAGAAATGTCACTATTTTACTCATTTTAAATTGTACAACTCACTGACATTTCATTACACTCACAGTGCTGTGCAGCCATCACCACTTCCGAGTTCTAGATTTTCATCACCCTGAAAAGAAAACTTGTTTAGACAGTCAGTCACTCCCAATTCCTCCTAACCCAGCCCTTCGTAAACAGGAATCTGCTCTCTATCAATGTAGATTGGCCTATTTTGGGTATTTCACACAAGTGAAATCATATACCACATGGCCTTTTTGTCTGGTTTCTTTCACGTGGTGTTCTGTTTTAAAGGTTCATCCATGTCCTAGTATCAGTATTTCTTTTCATGTTTGAATAATATTCAGTTGTATGAATATATCGCATTTTGTTTATACATGTATCAGCTGATGGATTTGGGGGTTGTTTCTGACTGGCTGTTGTAAATAGTGCAGCTGTGAACATTAGTGTGCAAGTTTTTGTTTGCACATCTATTTGCAATTATTTTGATATGTGATGAAATTGCTATATACCACGTTGTAATTTCATGTTTAATTTACTGAAACTGTGGTTCTTAGTGGCTTCATCATTGTACATTCCCACCAGCGATATATGAGGTTTTCAATTTCTCCACATCCTTGCCAATACTTTTTATTTTCCAATGTAAAAATTAGCATTATTGGCCGGGAGTGGTGGCTCATGCCTGTAATCCTAGCACTTTGGGAGGCCGAGTTTGAGACCAGCCTGACCAACATGGAGAAACCCTGTCTCTATGAAAAATACAAAAATTAGCTAGGTATGGTGGTGGTCACCTGTAATCCCAGCTACTTGAGAGGCTGAAGCAGGAGAATTGCTTGAACCTGGGAGCCGGAGGTTGCAGTGAGCAGAGTGCATCACTGCACTTCAGCCTGGGCAACAGAATGAGACTCCATCTCAAAAAAAAAAAAAAAGTTTTGCTTCCTCCACATCTTCACCAACATCTGATTTTTTTTTTTTTGTCTTTTTGATAATAGCGATTCTAACTAGAGTAAGATAATATGTCACTGTGATTTCGATCGGCATTTCCCCAATGATTAGTGATGTTGAATATTTTATATATGCCCCTTGGCCATTTGTATGTCTTGTTTTCAGATATAAAACAGATTCTTTACCCGCCATTTAATGGGATTATTTGGTTTTGTGCTGTTGTCTGAGTTCCTTGTATATTCTGGATATTAGTCCCGTGTCAAATGGATGCTCTGCAGATATTGTCTCCATTCCACAGGTTGTCTTCATTCTGTTGATTCTTTCCTTTGCTATGCAGAAGCTTTTTAGTTTAATGTAGTCCCATTTTTCTACTTTTGTTTTTGTTACTTGTGCTTTTGAGGTCTTAGCCATAAAACTTTGCCTAGACCAGTGTCCTGGAGTGTTTGCTCTATGTTTTCTTCTAGTAATTTTATAGTTTCAGGGTCTTATGTAGAACTTTAATTTCAATCTGTTTTGAGTTGGCTTTTTTATATGGTAAGAGATGGGAACCTAGTATATGAGGTAAGAACCTAATACATGAATATTCCTCTGTCCTTGAATATCCAGTTTTCCCAGCACCACTGATTAAAGAGAAAGTCTTTTCCCCAGTGTGTGTGTTCTTGACACCTTTGTCAGTTGGCTGTAAATACATGCATGGGTTCCTTATTCTGTTCTAATTGGTCTATGTGTCTGTTTTCATCCCAATAACATGCTGTTTTGGTTACCATAGCCTTGTGATAGATTTTCAAGTAAGGTAGAGTGAGAGCGATGCCATCAGCTGTGTTATTTTTACTCAGGATTGCCTTGATTCTTTAGGCTCTTTTTTGGTCCATAGAATTTTAGGATTGTTTCTATTTCTGTGAAAAAATGTCATTGGTATTGAGAGAGATTTCATTGAATCTGTAGATTTTTGGGGGGTAATATGATCGTTTTAACAATAGTAAATATTTCAGTCCATGAGTATACAATGTCTTTTTATTTGTTCCCTCTTCAATTTCTTTCATCAGTACTTTTTCTTATGAAGGTCTTTTACCTCCAGGGTTAAATTTATCCTTAAGGTTTTTTTTGGGTGTGTACAGATTGTAAATGAGATTGCTTTACTGGTTTCCATTTTAGCTAGTTAGTTATTGGTATATAGAAATGCTACTGATTTTTTGTCTGTTTATTTTGCATCTTGCAACTCTACTGATTTATCAGATCTAAGAGGTTTTTGGTGGAGTCTTCAGGTTTTTCTAGATATAACATCATGTCCTCTGCAAAGAGGGACAATTTGAATTTTTCTTTACCAATTTGGGTACCTTTTATGTCCTTCTGTTGTCTGACTGCTCTGGCTAGCACTTCTAATACTAGACTGAATAAGAGTGGTGAAAATGGGCATTCTTATCTTATTTCAATCCTTTGAGAAAAGGCTTTCAGCTCTTCCCCATTCAATATGATATTAACTGGAGGTTTGCCATCTATGGCATTTATTATATTGAGGTATGTTCTTTTTTTTCCTAGTTTGTTGGATTTTTATCATGGCGAGATGCTGAATTGTATCAAATGATTTTTCTGCATCTATTGAAATGGTCATGAAGTTTTAGTCCTTCATTCCGTTGAGGTGACGTATTATAGTTACTGATTTGCATATATTGAACCTTTCATGCATTCCTGGGATAAATCCCACTAGATAAATCCCGCTTGATTATAATGTATTATCTTTGTATTGTTGGATTAGTTTGCCAGTATTTTGTTGAGAATTTTTGTGTCCATGTTGATCAGTGATATTGGCCTATAGTTTTCTCTTTGGTTTGTCCTTGTATAGTTTTGCAATTAGGGCAATTCTGGCATCATAAAATGAGTGAAGAAGAATCCCTTCACCTTCAGTTGTTTGAAATGGCTTGATAATAATTGGTGTTCATTATTCCTCATACATTTGGTAACATTCAGCAGTGAAAACATCTAGTCCTGGGCTTTTCTCTGAAACTTTTCATTATTGATTCAATCTCATCACTCATTATTGGTCACTTCAGCTTGTATGTTTCTTTCTGACCCAGTCTTGGTAGGACGTATGCGTTCAGGAATTCCTTTATTTCCGCTAGGTAACCCAGTTTGTGAGCACATAGTTGTTCATAGTAGTCTTTGACGATATTTGCATTTCTGTGGTATCATTTATAACATCTCCTTTTCTGTTCTTATCTTGGTTTATTTGGGTCTTCTCTTTTCTCATGGTTAATATAACTAGCAGTTTATCAGCCTTATTTCTCTCTTTTCATTTCATTCATCGTTTATATTTTTTTAGTCTCCATTTCATTCAGTTTGCTTTGATCTTTATTATTTTCTGTCTTCTACTGATTTTGGCTTTGGCTTATTATTGCTTTTCTAGTTCCTTGAGGTACATTATTAGGTTGCTTATTTGAAATCTTTCTACTGTTTTTTAAATTTGGGGTTTTTATTGAGGTAAAATATACATATAAAATTTGTTATCATTATCATGTTTTTAATTTTTGTGAGTACCTAGGAGGTATATAGATTTATGGGGTATAAGGGATATTTTGATATATCATCTGTCAACAGATAAATGTGTAATCATCACATCGGGGCAAGTGAGGTATCCGTCATCTCAAGAATTATTTTGTGTGTTACAAACAATCTAATTGTACTCTTGTTGTTATCTTTAAATCACAACAGATGACAAGAGTCAGCCTTTTGTGCTATCAATGACTACATCCTATTACTTCTTTCTAACTATATTTTTGTGCCTATTAACCATCCTCACTTCCCTTCCACCACCCCACACTACCCTTGCCAGCCTCTGGTAAGTAACCATTATTCTATTCTCTGTCATCTTGAGTTCAGCTATTTTAATTTTTAGCTCCAACAAATAAGTGAGAACATGAAAAGTTTCTCTTTTTTGTGCCTGTCTTATTTCACTTAACATAATGACCTTCATCCAGTTCCATCCATGTTGTTGCAAATGATGGGATATCATTTTTGGTGGCTGGATGAATAGTACTCCATTGTTTATGCGTTCCATATTTTCTTTATTCATTTATCTGTTGACAGATGCTTAGGTTGCTTCCAAATCTTGACTATTGCGAGTAGTGCTGCAATAAACATGGGGGGTGCAGACATCTCTTTGAGGTACTGACTTCCCTTTTTGGGGGTATATACCTAGCAGTGGAATGACTGATCATATGGTAGCTCTATTTTTAGTTTTCTGAAGATTCTCCGAACCATTCTCCATATGTGCAAATTGACATTTCCACCAACAATGTTTAAGGATTCTATTTTCTCCACATCTCTGCCAGCATTTGCCTTTCTTCTGGATAAAAGCCATTTTGACTGGGGTGAGATAATACCTCAGTGTAGTTTTTATTTGCATTTGTCTGATAACCAATGATGTCGAGCACTTTTTCAGATACCTGTTTGCCATGGGTATGTCTTCTCTTGAAAAACGTCTATTCAGATCTTTTGCCCATTTCTGAATTGAAATATTAAATTTTTCCTATAGAATTGTTTGAACTCCTTATGTATTTTAGTTATTAATCCTTTGTTAGATGAAGAGTTTTCTAATATTTTCTCCCATTCTGTTAGGCATCTTTTCACTTTGTTAATTGTTTCTTTTGCTGTGCAGAAGCTTTTTAACTAGACATGATACCATTTGTCCATTTTTGCTTTGGTTGCCTGTGCTCATGAAGTATTACTCAAGAAATCACTGCCCGGTCCAATATCCTGGAGAGTTTCCCCAATGTTTTCTTTTAGTAGTTTTATTTTTTAAGATCTTAAAGTATTAAATCCATTTTGATTTGATTTTTGTATATGGTGAGAAATAGGGATTTAGTTTCATTCTTCTATATATGGATATCTAGGTTTCCAGCACCATTTATTGAAAAGGCTGTATTTTCTTCAATGTATGTTCTTGGCACCTTTGTGGAAAATGAGTTCACTGTACATATGTAGATTTGTTTCCACATTCTCTGTTCTGCTCCATTGGTCTATGCATCTGCTTCTATGCCAGCACCATGCTGTTTTGGTTACTATAGCTCTGGAGTAAATTTTGAAGTCAGATAGTGTGATGGCTCCTGCTTTGTTCCTTTTGTTCAGTGTTGCTTTGGCTATTCAGGTCTTTTGCGGTGTTATATAAATTATAGGATTTTTTTCTATTGATATGAAGAGTGCCATTGGTATTTTGATAGGGATTGTATTGAATTTTTTAACTGCTTTGAGTGGTGTGGACATTTTGATTCTTCCAATCCATGAACATAAAATCTTTTTGTATTTTTGCATGTGTCCTTTTCAATCTCTTTCATCAGAGTTTTATAGTTTCCCTTATAAAGAATTTTCACTTCTTTGATTATATTAATTGTAGCATATTTTAAAATTTTTGTAGCTCTTATAAATTGAATTGCTTTCTTCATTTCTTTTTCAGATTGTTCACTATTGGAATATGTAAACACTACTGATTTTTCCATGTTGATTTTGTATCCTGCAACTTTACTGAATTTCTTTATCAGTTCCAACAGTTTTTTCTAGGTATAAGATCATGTTGTCTGCAAACAAAGTTAATTTGACTACTTCCTTTCCTATCTCTATGCTATTTCTTTTTCTTTCCTAATTGTTCTCTACAGGAGTTCCCATGTTATTGTGAATAAAAGTGTTGAAAGTGGGCATTCTTCTTTTATTTCAGTCACTAGAGAAAAAGCTTTCAATTTATCCCCATTAAATACAATGTTAGCTGTGGTTTTGTCTATATAGCTATTATTATTTTGAGATATGTTTCTTCTGTACCTATATTGATGAGGGTTTTTATCATAAAGGGATGTCAGATTTTATCAAATGCCTTCTCAACATCTATTGAAATAGTCATTTGTTTTTCTTGGTTCTGTTAATATGATGTATCACATTTATTGATTTGTGTACATTGAACCATCCCTGCTTCCCTGGGATGAATCTTACTTGATTATGGTTGCTGATCTTTTTAATGTGGCGTTGAATCCAGTTTGGGAGTATTTTGTTGAGGATTTTTGCATCTATGCTCAGCAGTGATATTCACCAGTATGTCTTTCTTTTTTTGTGTTACATCTTTGTGTGATTTTGCAATCAGTGTAATGCTTTTCTCTCATAAAATATGTTAGAAAGGATTTCCTTGCCTTCAATTTTTGCTATGAAAAAGTTTTTCTTCAAAAACTATTCAATGAAAGAGTTTTTGCTACAATTTTGGTCTCATTATTCCTTATTGGCTGTTGAAGTTTTCTATTTGTTCTCTCTTATTTAGTCTAGCTAAAGACTTGTTAATCTTGTTTATCTTTCAAAACACCAACTTTTCACTTCATTAATCTTTTGTATTTTTTTTATTAATTTTTTATTGGATTTTAGGTTTTGGGGTACATGAGCAGAGCATGCAAGACAGTGCGTAGGTACACACATGGCAGTGTGCTTTGCTTTCCTTCTCCCCTTCACCCACATTTGGCATTTCTCCGCAGGCTATCCCTCCCCACCTCCCCCCCCACTGGTCCTCCCCTTTTCCCCCCAATAGACCCCAGTGTTTAGTACTCCCCTCCCTGTGTCCATGTGTTCTCATTTTTCATCACCTGCCTATAAGTGAGAATATGCGGTGTTTCATTTTTTGTTCTTGTGTCAGTTTGCTGAGGATGATGTTCTCCAGATTCATCCATGTCCCTACAAACGACACAAACTCATCATTTCTGATTGCTGCATAATATTCCATGGTGTATATGTGCCACATTTTTCCAATCCAGTCTATTATCAATGGGCATTTGGGTTGATTCCAGGTCTTTGCTATTGTAAACAGTGCTGCAATGAACATTCGTGTACATGTGTCCTTATAGTAGAAGGATTTATAGTCTTTTGGATATATACCCAGTAATGGGATTGCTGGGTCAAATGGAATGTCTATTTCTAAGGCCTTGAGGAATCGCCACACTGTCTTCCACAATGGTTGAACTAATTTACACTCCCACCAACAGTGTAAAAGTGTTCCTTTTTCTCCACATCCTCTCCAGCATCTGTTGTCTCCAGATTTTTTAATGATCGCCATTCTAACTGGCGTGAGATGGTATCTCAATGTGGTTTTGATTTGCATCTCTCTGATGACCAGTGACGATGAGCATTTTTTCATATGATTGCTGGCCTCATATATGTCTTCTTTTGTAAAGTGTCTGTTCATATCCTTTGCCCACTTTTGAATGGGCTTGTTTGTTTTTTTCCTGTAAATCTGTTTGAGTTCTTTGTAAATTCTGGATATCAGCCCTTTGTCAGATGGGTAAACTGCAAAAATTTTTTCCCATTCTGTTGGTTGCTGATTCACTCTAGTGACGGTTTCTTTTGCCGTGCAGAAGCTGTGGAGTTTCATTAGGTCCCATTTGTCTATTTTGGCTTTTGTTGCCAATGCTTTTGGTGTTTTGTTCATGAAGTCCTTGCCTACTCCTATGTCCTGAATAGTTTTGCCTAGATTTCCTTCTAGGGTTTTTATGGTGCCAGGTCTTATGTTTAAGTGTTTAATCCATCTGGAGTTAATTTTAGT
The DNA here is from genome assembly GCF_049354715.1 of Callithrix jacchus. Classification (NCBI taxonomy): domain Eukaryota; kingdom Metazoa; phylum Chordata; class Mammalia; order Primates; family Cebidae; genus Callithrix; species Callithrix jacchus. The sequence continues at coordinate 104,298,185 of NC_133516.1, read as the reverse complement.
GTAAGGTGTCAGGAAGGGGTCCAGTTTCTGCTTTCTGCACATGGCTAGCCAGTTTTCCCAATACCATTTGTTAAACAGGGAATCCTTTCCCCATTGCTTGTTTTTGTCAAGTTTATCAAAGATTGTATAGTTGTAGATATGTTGTGTTGCCTCCATGCCTCTGTTTTGTTCCATTGGTCTATATCTCTGTTTTGGTACCAGTACCATGCTGTTTTGATTACTGTAGCCTTGTAGTATAGCTTGAAATCCGGTAGTGTGATGCCCCCCGCTGTGTTCTTTTTGCTTAGAATTGACTTGGCTATGCGGGTTCTCTTTTGGTTCCATATGAAGTTCATGGTGGTTTTTTCCAGTTCTGTGAAGAAAGTCAATGGTAGCTTGATGGGGATAGCATTGATTCTGTAAATTACTTTGGGCAGTATAGCCATTTTCACGATATTAATTCTTCCTAACCATGAACATGGAATATTTCTCCATCTGTTTATGTCCTCTCTGATTTCGTTGAGCAGTGGTTTATAGTTCTCCTTGAAGAGGTCCCTTACGTTCCTTATGAGTTGTGTTCCAAGGTATTTTATTCTTTTTGTAGCAATTGTGAATGGCAGTTCATTCTTGATTTGGCTTTCTTTAAGTCTGTTATTGGTGTAGACGAATGCTTGTGATTTTTGCACATTGATTTTATATCCTGAGACTTTGCTGAAGTTGCTTATCAGTTCAGGAGTTTTTGGGCTGAGGCGATGGGGTCTTCTAGGTATACTATCATGTCGTCTGCAAATAGAGACAATTTGGCTTCCACCTTTCCTATTTGAATACCCTTTATTTCTTTTTCTTGCCTGATTGCTCTGGCTAGAACTTCCAGTACTATATTGAATAGGAGTGGTGACAGAGGGCATCCTTGTCTAGTGCCGGATTTCAAAGGGAATGCTTCCAGTTTTTGCCCATTCAGTATGATATTGGCTGTTGGTTTGTCATAAATAGCTTTTATTACTTTGAGATACGTTCCATCGATACCGAGTTTATTGAGGGTTTTTAGCATAAAGGGCTGTTGAATTTTGTCAAATGCCTTCTCTGCATCAATTGAGATAATCATGTGGTTTTTGTTTTTGGTTCTGTTTATGTGGTGAATTACGTTGATAGACTTGTGTATGTTGAACCAGCCTTGCATCCCCGGGATGAATCCTACTTGATCATGATGAATAAGTTTTTTGATTTGCTGTTGCAATCGGCTTGCCAATATTTTATTGAAGATTTTTGCATCTATGTTTATCATGGATATTGGCCTGAAGTTTTCTTTTCTTGTTGGGTCTCTGCCGGGTTTTGGTATCAGAATGATGTTGGTCTTGTAAAATGATTTGGGAAGGCTTCCCTCTTTTTGGATTGTTTGAAATAGTTTTAGAAGGAATGGTACCAGCTCCTCTTTGTGTGTCTGGTAGAATTCGGCTGTGAATCCGTCTGGACCTGGGCTTTTTTTGAGTGGTAGGCTCTTAATTGCTGCCTCGACTTCTGACCTTGTTATTGGTCTATTCATAGTTTCAGCTTCCTCCTGGTTTAGGCTTGGGAGGACACAGGAGTCCAGAAATTTGTCCATTTCTTCCAGGTTTACTAGTTTATGTGCATAGAGTTGTTTGTAATATTCTCTGATGATGGTTTGAATTTCTGTGGAATCTGTGGTGATTTCCCCTTTATCATTTTTTATTGCATCTATTTGGTTGTTCTCTCTTTTCTTTTTAATCACTCTGGCTAGTGGTCTGTCTATTTTGTTGATCTTTTCAAAAAACCAGTTCTTGGATTTATTGATTTTTTGAAGGGTTTTTCGTGTCTCAATCTCCTTCAGTTCAGCTCTGATCTTAGTTATTTCTTGTCTTCTGCTGGGTTTTGAGTTTTTTTGATCTTTCTCCTCTAGCTCTTTCAATTTTGATGATAGGGTGTCAATTTTGGATCTCTCCATTCTCCTCATATGGGCACTTATTGCTATATACTTTCCTCTAGAGACTGCTTTAAATGTGTCCCAGAGGTTCTGGCATGTTGTGTCTTCGTTCTCATTGGTTTCGAAGAACTTCTTTATTTCTGTCTTCATTTCATTGTTTACCCAGTCAACATTCAAGAGCCAGTTGTTCAGTTTCCATGAAGCTATGCGGTTCTGGATTGGTTTCTGTATTCTGAGTTCTAACTTGATTGCACTATGGTCTGAGAGGCTGTTTGTTATGATTTCAATTGTTTTGCATTTGCTGAGCAGTGCTTTACTTCCAATTATGTGGTCAATTTTAGTGTAGGTGTGATGTGGTGCTGAGAAGAATGTGTATTCTGTGGATTTGGGGTGGAGAGTTCTGTAAATGTCTATCAGGTTTGCTTGCTCCATGTCTGAGTTCAAGCCCTGGATATCTTTGTTGATTTTCTGTCTGGTTGATCTGTCTAATATTGACAGTGGAGTGTTAAAGTCTCCCACTATTATTGTGTGGGAGTCTAAGTCCTTTTGTAAGTCATTAAGAACTTGCCTTATGTATCTGGGTTCTCCTGCATTGGGTCCATATATGTTCAGGATCGTTAGCTCTTCTTGTTGTATCGATCCTTTTACCATTATGTAATGGCCTTCTTTGTCTCTTTTGATCTTTGTTGCTTTAAAGTCTATTTTATCAGAGATGAGAATTGCAACTCCTGCTTTTTTTTGCTCTCCATTTGCTTGGTAAATCTTCCTCCATCCCTTTATTTTGAGCCTTTGTGTATCCTTGCATGTGAGATGGGTTTCCTGGATACAGCACACTGATGGGTTTTGGATTTTTATCCAATTTGCCAGTCTGTGTCTTTTGATTGGTGCATTTAGTTCATTTACATTTAGGGTTAATATTGTTATGTGTCAATTTGATACTGCCATTTTGATGCTAAGTGGCTGTTTTGCCTGTTAGTTGCTGTAGATTCTTCATTATGTTGATGTTCTTTAGCATTTAGTGTGATTTTGGAATGGCTGGTACTGGTTGTTCCTTTCTATCTGTAGTGCCTCTTTTAGGAGCTCTTGTAAAGCAGGCCTGGTGGCGACAATCTCTGAGTACTTGCTTGTTCGCAAAGGATTTTATTTTTCCTTCACTTCTGAAGCTCAGTTTGGCTGGATATGAAATTCTGGGTTGAAAGTTCTTTTCTTTAAGAATGTTGAATATCGGCCCCCACTCTCTTCTGGCTTGTAGTGTTTCTGCCGAGAGATCTGCTGTGAGTCTGATGGGCTTCCCTTTGTGGGTGACCCGACCTTGCTCTCTGGCTGCCCTTAGTATTTTCTCCTTTATTTCAACCTTGTTGAATCTGACGATTATGTACCTTGGGGTTGCTCTTCTTGTGGAATATCTTTGTGGTGTTCTTTGTATTTCCTGCATTTGAGTGTTGGCCTGTCTTGCTAGGTGGGGGAAATTTTCCTGGATGATGTCCGTAAGAGTATTTTCCAGCTTGGATTCATTCTCTTCGTCCCCTTCTGGTACACCTATCAAACGTAGGTTAGGTCTTTTCACATAGTCCCACATTTCTTGGAGACTTTGTTCATTCCTTTTTGCGCTTTTTTCTCTGATCTTGGTTTCTCGTTTTATTTCATTGAGTTGATCTTCGACTTCAGATATTCTTTCTTCTGCTTGGTCAATTCGGCTATTGAAACTTGTGCATGCTTCGCGAAGTTCTCGTATTGTGTTTTTCAGCTCCTTTAATTCATTCATATTCCTCTCTAATTTATCCATTCTTGTTATCATTTCCACATATCTTTTTTCAAGTTCCTTAGTTTCTTTGCATTGATTTAATACATGTTCTTTTAGCTCACAAAAGTTTCTCATTAACCACCTTCTGAAGTCTAATTCCGTCATTTCGTCACAGTCATTCTCTGTCCAGCTTTGTTCCCTTGCTGGTGAGGAGTTTTGGTCCTTTCTAGGAGGCGAGGTGTTCTGGTTTCGGGTGTTTTCCTCCTTTTTTCACTGGTTTCTTCCCATCTTTGTGGATTTATCTGCTTGTCGTCTGTGTAGTTGCTGACTTTTCGATTGGGTCTCTGAGTGGACACCCAGATTGTTGATGATGAAGTATTTCTGTTACTTGGTTTTCCTTCTACCAGTCTAGCCCCTTCGCTGTACGACTGCTGAGGTCCACTCCAGGCCCTGCTTGTCTGGGGTGCACCTCTAGCAGCTGTGGCACAGTGAGGGATGCTACCCGTTTCTTTTTCTGCTATCTTTGTCCCAGGATGATGCCTGCCAAATGTCAGTCTTTTGGATATAGAGGGGTCAGGGAGCTGCTTGAGGAGACAGTCTGTACTTTATAGGAGCTCAATTGCTGAGCTGTGAGCTCTGTTGTTCATTTAGGGCTGTTAGGCTGCTATGTTTGATTCTTCTGCAACAGAGCTCATTATAAAAACCCTTTTTTTCTCAAATGCTCTGTGGTGGGGGTTCGGGCTTTATTTTTGGATGTCCGTTGATGTGTCCTGCCCAGCTAGGAGGCAGACTAGCCACTGTTTGCCAGCCGAGGCTCCACCCTGCTGTTGTGTGGTTCACCCTGTTGCTGCAGCTCTGCTGTTCTGCTGTGGTCTCCGCCACGCCCTGCTGCGGAGTCTCTCTGTTGTAGTGGGTTGCCTCGGCAATGGCAGGCTGCGTCAGCAGTGGGCGTGTATCTCAGTAGGGACGGGTTGCCTCGGCAACGGCTGGCTGCGTCAGCAGTGGGTGTGTATCTCAGTTGGTGCGGGTTGCCTCGGTAATGGTGGATGCCCCTCCCCCACAGAGCGTTTCGGACCATCTGCACAGGGATTGTTTGAAATCGCGGTTTTGTTCGTCCCACTGGGCTACCCCAGATGCTCTGTCCCTGCAATCCCCTGGGCTGGCCCACTTTCCAAGTCTCGTTCCGTCCCAAATCCAGCCCTCTCAAGTCTCACGTTGCCGGTTCAACAGGGCACCCGGACAAGCGTGCCCTGTGGGAAGTGCTGGGTAGAGCCGGCCACCGCCACCCCGGCTGCCGGCTTCGCCAGGCAGACATACTGCCTGGCGTCCCGCGTCTCCTTTATACTTGGGAATTTTTCCGTTCTGTGGGCAACAAAGATCAGTCTGGAAATGCAGCTCCGACTCACCTCTCCGTGGATTCAAGGAGCGCTCCAATCCTGGGTTGTTCTCACAGCGCCATCTTGAGTTCTCCCCCGTGGCCTTCCCTTTTGTATTTTTTTAATCAGTATTTAATTATGCTTGGATCTTTATTATTTCGTTCCCTCTACAAATTTGGGGTTTGGTTTGTTCTTGCTTTTTTTTGTTCCTTGAGGTTCATTGTTACATTGTTTATTCGAAGTCTTTTTACTTTGTGAATGTAGCCATTTATTGCTATAAACCTCTTCTCTCTTAGTACTGCTTTTGCTGTCTCTCAGAAGTTTTGGCAGGTCATGTTTTCATTTTCATTTGTTTAAAGAATTGTTTTATTTTCTTCTTAGTGCTTTCGTTGATGCAATGGCCACTCAGGAGCATGTTGTTTCATTTTCTTTCTTTTTTTTAACAGAGTACATTGAGAGTTTTTTATTTTGTATAGTGGGGTACAAACAGGGAATGCATATTTTTTATAAGTGAGTACAAATAGAATTTGAATATATTTTATAAGAGACTACATCTAGACAGTGTATGTATTTTCTAACAGAGTACTAAAGGACATTGTATATTTTTATAACAGAGTATTTGAGAGTTTTTATAATTTTTATAGTGAGGTACAAACAGGGAATGCATATTTTCTACAAACGTATACAAATAGGATTTGAGTATATTTCATATGAGAGTATATCTAGACGGTGCACATATTTTCTTTTTTTCTCTCTCTCCTTTTATATTCAGGTTGTAATTTCTTTCTTTTTTTATTGCATTTTAGGTTGTGGGGTACATGTGAAGAACATGCAAGATAGTTGCATAGGTACACATGTGGCAGTGTGATTTGCTGCCTTCCTCCCCTTCACCCATATCTGGTATTCCTTCCCATGCTATCTCTCCCCAACTCCCCCCTGCTATCCCTCCCCTATTCCCCCCAATAGACCCCAGTGTGTAGTGCTCCCCTCCCTGTGTCCATGTGTTCTCATTGTTCATCACTCGCCTATGAGTGAGAACATGTGGTATTTCCTTTTCTGTTCTTGTGTCAGTTTGCTGAGAATGATGTTCTCCAGGTTCATCTATGTCCCTACAAAGGACACGAACTCATCGTTTTTGATGGCTGCATAATATTCCATGGCGTATATGTGCCACATTTTCCCTGTCCAGTCTATCATTGATGGGCATTTGGGTTGATTCCAGGTCTTTGCTATTGTAAACAGTGCTGCAATGAACATTCATGTGCATGTGTCCTTATAGTAGAACGATTTATAGTCCTTTGGATATATACCCAGTAATGGGATTGCTGGGTCAAATGGAATTTCTATGTCTAGGTCCTTGAGGAATCGCCACACTGTGTTCCACAATGGTTGAACTAATTTACACTAACACCAAAAGTGTAAAAGTGTTCCTATCTCTCCACATCCTCTCCAGCATCTGTTGTCCCCAGATTTTTTAATGATTGCCATTCTAACTGGCATGGTGAGATGGTATCTCAATGTAGTTTTGATTTGCATTTCTCTGATGACCAGTGATGATGAGCATTTTTTCATGTTTGTTGGCCTCATGTCTAGGTAAAACCATTCAGGACATAGGAGTAGGCAAGGACTTCATGACCAAAACACCAAAAGCATTGGCAACAAAAGCCAAAATAGACAAATGGGACCTAATCAAACTCCACAGCTTCTGCACGGCAAAAGAAACAGTCATTAGAGTGAATTGGCAACCAACAGAATGAAAAATAATTTTTGCAGTTTACCCATCTGACAAAGGGCTGATATCCAGAATTTACAAAGAACTCAAAGAGATTTACAAGAAAAAAACAAGCCCATACAAAAATGGGCAAAGGATATGAACAGACTCTTTACAAAAGAAGACATAGATGAGGCCAACAAACATATGAAAAAATGATTCATTTTCATATATTCAAACCTTTGCAAATTTCCTCTTGTTATTTATTTCTAGTTGAATCCCATTGTGGTTTCAGAAGTTAATTAATAGGATTTTGACTTTTAAAATTTTTCAGACTTGTTTTGTGACCTAACACATGATCTCTTTCGGAGAAGATCCCATGTGCTGATGGGAAAAATGTGCCTTCTGTAGTTGTTGAATAAAATATTCTGTAAGTATCTGTTAAGTCCATTTGGTCTGTGATGTAGTTTAGACTCAGTGTTTGTTTGCTGATTGTTCTGTGTAAATAATCTGTCCAAGTCTGTGAGTGGGGTGTTGAAGTCCCCAACTCTTATTATATTGCAGTTGATTTCTCTCTTTAGGTCTAATAATATTTACCTTATATATCTGGGTGTTCTGGTATTAGGTGCATATATATTTAGATTTGCTACATGCTGTTGCTGAATTGACCCCTTTATCATTACATAATGACGTCTTTGTCTCTTTTTACTGTTTTTGGCTGGAAGTCTGCTTTATTTGACATAAGCATAGTTATTCCCACTTACTTTTGGTTCCCATGTGCCTGGAACATCATTTTCTATTCATTCATTCTGCATCTGTACAGGTGAAGTGAGTTTTTTTAGAGGCAGCATAGATTTTTTTTAAAAAATTCAGTCTATATCTTTTAAGTATTTAATCCATTTACATTCAAGATTACAATTCATATATGAGGACTTATTTCTGTCATTTTTAAAATTGTTTTCTGGTTCTTTTGCATATCCTTTGTTCCTATCTTTCTCTTGTGTTGTTTATCATCATGGTTTGGTGGTTTTCTATAGTGATAACGTTTGAGTTCTCTGCCTTATTTGTGTGTATGTTCTACCAGTGAGTTTTATACTTTCATGTGTTTTCATGATGGTAAAAATCATTCTCTTACTTCCAGGTGTAAAACTGCCTTAAACATTTCTTGTAGAGCTAATCTACTGGTAATAAATTTTCTCAGCATTTTTTGTGTCTCAGAAAACTTTATTTTTCTTCATTTATAAAGGATAACTGCTTGGTATAATATTCTTAATTGGCAGGAGGTTTTTTTTTTGTCCCCCTCTCCTCCTTTTAATGTATCATTCCAGCCTCATCTGGCCTGTAAGGTTCTGCTGAGAAATTCACTGTTAGTCTGAGGGGGGTTCCATTATAGGTGACTTGGCACTTTTATCTTGCTGTTTTACAATTCTCTCTTTCTCTTTAACTTTTGATAGTTTGAGTATAAGGTACTAGGAGGGACAGCACCAGGTAGAACCTGCCAGTCCTTAGGCCTGCACAGGTGTAGGCTGTAGAGGGTGGATCAGAGGAATCCCCATGACCCCAGGTGGCATGCTCACGTGGCAGCCGCAGTGGCAGTGCTGGCTGGGGAGAGGCTATTCTCAGAAGCATGTAAGTGTGCTGAGGCCCTGCTGTTGAGGAGAGAGTTTCTGTTAGTGGCAGCTACCCCAGGCAGGCAGCTTTCAGGCTCTGGAGAGTGTACCCTTCCATTCCCTTTGTCCTGGAGACAGCCTGTCTGGTGAGACCCAAGTAGCTGGGGATCCCACTGGGGATCTCCCACTTCCACTTTTCTGCACAAGGAGCCTTTCTGGGATCCCTGCCTATTCCAGTCAAGCTGGCTGCCTCATTTCTCTCTTTTTTCATGCCTTATTTCCATTACTTCCTTCCTGAGTTTCAGCGATCCCTCTTAGATTCTCTATTTGAAGTGTGATTATCTACTTGCTGCTTTGGTTCTTCTTAGTGGAGGACAAGTGTCAGGTGCCTCAAGCTAGCCATTGAAGACCTCCTCCTGTCCTTCTTTTTCAGTACTGTTTTAACTATTTGAAATCTCTTGCTACTCCACATGCATTTGAGGATTTCCCATTTCTGCAGAAAAGGTCATTGGGATTTTGACAGGGATTGTATTGAATATGTAGATCTCCTTGAGGAATATTACCATCTTGACAATATTAAGTCTTTAATTCATGAAGACACAATGCCTTTTTATTTATTTATGCTTTCCTTAATTTCTTTTAGTCCCATCTTGTAGTTTTCAGTGTATAGGTCTTGCAACTCCTTGCTTGAATTTGATCCTAAGTATTTGATAATTTTTGATGCTACTGTAAATGTAATGGGTTCCTCCATTTCCTTTTAAGATCGTTCATTGCTGGTGTATAGAAATACAACTCATTTTGCATGTTATTTGTGTATCCTGTAACTTTGCTGAATTTGTTTATTGGCCCTAAGGAGTTTGGGGTCTTGTTGTGGTATGTTTAGGATATACATCGTATGTGAATAGAGATCATTTTACTCCTTTCTCTCCAGTTTGGATATTTTTTTTATGTATTTTTATTTTCCCTGACTAATTGTCCTGGGTAGAATTTCCAGTAGAATGGTGAATAGTAGTGGTGAAAGAGGGCATTCTTGCCTTGTTGTGCTAATAAAGGGAAGCTTCCAGTCTTCCAAAAGTTAGTATGCTATCAGATTGGAGTTTTTAAATAAATTCGTTTTCTTGTGTTGAGGGTTCCTTTTCACTCCTAGTTTTTTGAGAGTTTTTGTCATGACAGAGTGTAAGATTTTTGTCAAATGTTTTTTCTCCATCAGTTGAGATCAATAGATTTCTCTTCATTCTATTAATGTTTGATTGATTTTCATATGTGGAACCAATCTTGCATTGTTGGGATAAATCCTACTTTTATGTAGTGTCTAATCTTTTTAATATATTACTGGATTTAGTTTGCTGGTATTTTGTTGAGGATTTTTGCATCTATATACAAAAGGAATGTTGGTCTGTAGTTTTCTTTCCTTGTGATTTCTTTGCCTGGCTTTGGTATCAGAATAATGCTGGTCTCATATATTGAGTTAGGAAGTGTTCTTTTTTCTTCTATTTATTGAAGAAACTTAAGAAGAATCAGTGTTGACCCTTATTTAAATGTTTAATATACTTTATTCACCAGAAAAGTTACCTGGTCTTGGGCCCTCTTTTGTTAGGAGATTTTATTACAGATTTAAGCTCTTTACTAGTTATACCTCTTTAGGATTTTCTGTTTCTTCTTGTGTCAGTTTTGGTACTTTGTGTGTTTTTCAATTTTATCTAGGTTATCGAGTTTATTAGTGTACAAATGCTTATAGTGCTCTTTTACAATCCTTTTTCTTTCTATACGGTCAGTAATGTCCCCACTTTCATTTCTGATTTTAGTTTAGTAATTCAAGTTCTCTCTCTCAGTCTCTGTCTCTCCCCTCCACTTTAAGCCAATTGGTCCATTTTATTGATCTTTAGAATTTTCAGCAAGACATTTCATGATGTCAAGATTTTGTTGTTTTAAGTGCTCATGAGCAGTGAATTCCTATGCCAGAGATATGAAACTTAGATCTCTCTGTTACAGCAGGTGTTTCTGACCTCTAACGCTCACAACTGTATGAGTAATTATAAGGAAGGTTGTTGGAAAAGTCACCCTAATTCCAAAATAACCTTTCTTTCAAGGTATCGGAACTAAAATGCATACACAGTGGCAACCTTATTCATCAGCTGCTAGAGCAGTACAAAGCTCTTCCCGGTAACTGTGCAGATCAACAGAGTCGTTCTCAGCTGTAAGAGGCAAGAGTTTACAACTGTGTTCCTGGCCTGGCATAAATACGGCTCCGGGGAAGCGGAAGGAGGTATAGAGACTGAGCAGGCGGGCATCTGGTCCCTACACTGTCCTCCCACAGTTGATGTTTTTAAATATTGAATTTCTTCATAGGTTGTTTGAAAAAGAAGAATTTGGTTTTTTGTTTTTAAAAAAAAAACATTTTTCAAAACTCAGCTCTCTTGCACTGGAGCTGTACTAGCAGAGGCTGAAGGTTCACTGTGCAAGGAAGACACAGCAGAGACTCCTGCACTAATGGCAATTTGGATGAGATGTCCTCAGTTCTTTATGTATTATTATTATTATTTTTTTGAGACGGAGTTTCGCTCTTGTTACCCAGGCTGGAGTGCAATGGCGCGATCCCAGCTTACCGCAACCTCTGCCTCCTGGGTTCAAGCAATTCTCCCGCCTCAGCCTCCTGAGTAGCTGGGATTACAGGCACGCGCCACCATGCCCAGCTAATTTTTGTATTTTTAGTAGAGACGGGGTTTCACCATGTTGACCAGGATGATCTCGATCTCTTGACCTCATGATCCACCCGCCTCGGCCTCCCAAAGTTCTGGGATTACAGGCGTGAGCCACCTCTCCTAGCCAATCTCCTCAGTTCTTAGATGCTATAAATAAGACATCATATGGTAATACCAGAGGATGAGATTTCATACTGCTAAACAATTTTTTAGAAAAACAAATATCACTTTAAGAATGAATATTGAAAAATCTGTTGAAAATAGTGGTTTCAAAATAAGAGATTTTCTCTTCTCCTTTCTAAAACTTCCTAAAATGTTAGTAAAGAAATGTTTTAAAGTATAAACCTGCAAAGATAAGAGAATAGAGAGGAAGACAAGAACAGATGCAAGATTTTTTAAACTTCTTTGGGGGTAAAAAATGAACAGAGGAATGGCAAATGATTTATAAAGTAGAATAAGTAAAAGTCTTAGTGCCCACAAAACTCCAGGAGGACTCTAGAGTAGGAAGTGTCAGTGTAGAAAAAGAAGTATGTGGAGGGCTGAAGTGTGGGGTTAAAAGTTGGGAGTGTCTTTGAAAGTCTGTCTTGAGAACAGGTAGTTTGCCAAGTCTCCTGCTCCACCCTGTGCAGCACACCTTCCCTAACCAGTAGAGAAAACGACTGGCAGATTGATTTGGAGAAGATTCCTGGAGAGACCTTAGAGTCAAGGATGCAGACACCGAGGAGGGTGGGAATAAAGTGCTACACTGAAGAGAGATGCTAAGGGAAGTCTCAGTTCTCAGCAGTGGCACTTAACACACAAACACACACTCCTCTGTCCCTTCTCAGAACACTGGTGGTCAGGCCATGGAGAACCAAGGCAAGAGACTGGTGAATCATTTGCTACAGACCCTGAACATTCTCAGAGAACAGGCCTTCAGATACATAACAAATCCCCAATTATAAAAAATCATTTAGTTCATTTTCACTATATTGAAGCTAACTAGTTGAAAACCTCCATCATCAGCGAGTAGAGCTTCTAATAAGCTCATTAGTGCCCACTTTAAAATGAATCCATAGAATAGCAGGAGTGTTGATATGCCTTCTGTTACTGGGTAAAGAGTGGAAGTGAACTCTTGATTTACTAACAGTGTGTTCTATGACAGCCAGTTCTCACTGTGTGTGCATTTTCTGTCCTTCATGTCTTCACATCACATGCTGTTGCATTTTAAAGATTTTCATAGTACGTGCTTTTACCTATTAAAGCATTTTTCATAGTAAAATATAAAATAAAATTAATCCATACCCAAGAATTACCAAAGAGTTAATACAATTCTTATATATAAAACAAAGAGACTAAAATAAGCAAATGTCTGGAAAGCAGATGAAAGTCAGATTAAACAAGCACAGAATCAAGCAAAGGATCAGGACAAAGAGAATGTCCACGACATTAACTGTACAGCAAGTATAATGACCAACCAGGACACATTAGACAAGAGTATACAAAATGCAAGAAGTGATGTCTTTTTAAAAACGGAGCTCATAGATTAACAAATCTGACCATGTGAAAAATAACACTAAGGGGTTCTCCATTAAAAAGTGGGTAAGGGACATGAACAGACACTTCTCAAAACAAGATATGTGTGCGGCCAACAAATGTATGAAAAGAAAGCTCAAAATCACTGATCGTTAGAGAAATGCTAATCAAAACCACAATGAGATACCGTCTCATACCAGTCAAAATAACTATTATTAAAAAGTTCAAAAGTACCAGATTCTAGCGAGGTTACAGAGAAAAGCGAATGCTTATACACTGTTGATGAGACTGTAAATTTGTTCAATCATTATGGAAAGCAGTGTGGTGATTCATCAAAAAGCTAAAAATAGAATTACCATTCAACCCAGCAATCCCATTACTGGGTACATACCCAGAGAAATATAAATTATTCTGTTATAAAGATATATGCATGCATATGTTCATTGCAGCACTATTGGCAACATCAAAGACATGGAATCCTTATCAATGATAGACTGGATAAAGAAAATGTGATATATATACCAAATGGAATACTATACAGGCATAAAAAGGAATAACATGTCCTTTGTAAGAACATGGATGGAGCCGGAAGCCATTATCCTCAGCAAACCAATCCAGGTACAGAAAACCAATCACTGGATGTTCTCACTTATAAGTGGGAGCCGAACAATAACACACGAACACATTAGGAAAACAGCGTCCACTGGGAGGCCTGTCGGGGATGATAGTGGGGTAGGAAGAATAGCTAATAGATACTGGACTTAATACCTAGGTGATGTGTTGATCTGTGCAGCCAAACTCTCTTGGCACATATTTACTTATGTAACAAACCCGCACATCCTGCACATGTACCCCAGAACTTAAAAGTTGACAGAAAAAAAATAGTAAAGGGTGTTGAGAAACATTAAGTTTACCCACCCCCATGGTTCCCTTGTGGAAGTTACTTTTAGTTTGTAATTAGTGGTAGGTGGGTAACAGCTGCCCCTACCTGGGCTATTCCTGAGCTATGTGTATATGTAGAACACCTGTGTATTAATAAGGATCACCTGTCAAAGAGAAACTACGTGGATGAATCTCTGCTCAGGGCCTTCAGTCTGGAGAGCTGTCCGCCCCACTTGGCTAGGCTTCTCGCCACCAAGCTGGTTCTCGGTAAGTAGTGCCCAATGTGGGGCCTCAAACCCAGGATGAAGAGTTGCCAGAGTAACAGAGAAAGGGGAGGCTAAGTTGGAAGGAATCCCCAGGGCAAATTGGGTAGCTTGGAAGGAATCTTGGGAACGTTTGAAAAAATTCTCCAGGTGAGTTGGGGGGAGCCCGAAGGACCCGCGGGAGACTCGCAGGTGTGTTAGGGAGTACCTGGGGTAAGGCCAAGAACATTAGAGGAAAAATCTCCCAGGGCAAGTGGGGGAGCTTGGGTTTAGCCCGAGAACATTTGAAAAAAATCTCCCAGGATGGCAGCAGGGGGAGCTCGGTCATATTGGGATAAAGATTAAGCAAACACTGGGTTTATTTGGTGTGGTTGTTTGGGCTTTGGTGTGTTTTGCCCTGGAGCTGTTTCAGACTGAAGAAGGAGGAAGACAGTTCAGGAGAAGACTCAGGAGAGGAGGAGGTGATAAAGTATGTAACGAAATTATAGAGCAAAAAGATGAAAACTCAAATGAGGAAAAGTTGTGCCTGTTAGCCTCCCCATCAGTATCTTGTCAAGGGATGGCCAGGTCCTCCCAATATTTCTACCTCTGCTTCTGTTGGCGTTTGTATTCCTAGAGCTACGGTAACCACTTGAGGCATTTGTATTCCTAGAATTACGGTAACTGGTTTCACCCAGGCCAGAATTGAAGTGAGAAAAGAGGGAGATTTGGTGGCAGGGCAATTTCAGGTCGTTGTACACCCTCAAGATCAGCAAGGGCAAGTATGGGTTGCTTTTGAACCTCTTCCCTTCAAACTGCTGAAGGAGTTTAAGCAGGCCATTAGCCAGTATGGGCCTCAGTCTCCGTTTATGCTAGGATTATCAAAGACTGTAGCTATTTCTTACGAGCCGATTCTGATAGAGCTGATTTCAGGAAACGGGTCGAGGGACCCGCCTCAGACCGATCCAAACCAGGGCCTACCCAGTACGAGCTATTCCCTCATTCCTATCCGTCATGCCTCATGGCTTGTTCCCCGCCACGGCTGGGAATGCAGCAGTAGATTTGTGCAGCTCTCAAAGGATAAGCATTTTACCAGGAGAGCCACCGCAAAAAATGTCTACAGGGGTTTGTGGCCCTTTACCCCCCAGCCCTGTGAGTTTACTTCTAGAAAGGTTTAATCTTGCTGCTCAAGGAGTTAGAGTTCATATAGGAGTTACTGATGTGGACTTTATAGGGGAAATTCAAATTGTAGTGTCTTCTTCTGTTCCCTGGAGTGATGAGCCTGGGGAACGCATAACAGCTTTCAGGTACACCTTATGAAAAACAGGAGGAGGCGACATTAGAACGAGAGGACTTGGAGGTACAAACAAGACAGAGCAGCATATTGGGTAAATCAGATTACTGGTAAACATCCTTCATGTGAGATTACGGTTCAAGCAAAGAAATTTAGACGGCCGGTTGATACTGGAGCAGATGTTTCTATTATTTTCCAACATTGGCCACTTTCTTGGCCCACGGAAAATGCTCATTCAATGTGCTTGGAGTGGGGCAGGCCTCTGAAGTGTATCAAAGTAGTCGCATTTTAACCTGCGGGGGGCCTGAGGGACAGCCGAGAACTATTCAGCCTGTGGTGATGCAAATCCCTGTTAACTTGTGGGGAAGAGGTTTGTGAGAGCAACGGGGAGCTCAGGTTTTAACAGGTGAACAATCATGTAGACCATGCCCCACTCCACCCCAGGACATCAAACAATGCAGGATAAGAGCTATGTGCCTGGGATGAGATTGGAAGAAAATTTGCAGAGCGCAAAGGAATTTTTGGAAATTAAAGGACAGAGTTATCACCAGGATTTAGGATACTGTTTGTGACGGTGGCCGTTGAGCCTCCAGAACCTATCACTTTGAAATGATGACAAACAAACCTCTATGGGTAAAGCAGCGGCTGCTGAGCCAGGAAAACGTGGCGGCTTTAGAAAACGTAGTTACTGAACAGCACCGGAATAAACAAACCAGGGAAGAAACTGTGAGGCCGTTGATCTGGGTGGCGAGACCCACTCACAAAGAACTGGGAAAGAGGCGATAATCTGGAGGAGAGGGTTTGCTTGTATTTCTGCAAGTCCAAATCTACAACCGGTGGGGGTACCATCCAGACATTCTAAGCTCTACTATAAGCCAAATACCGGAAAAGGAGACTTGCAGCGCCCCCCACCCCACCCCAGTCACAGTGATGGCAAGACTAACTCTGAGGTAGAGTACTTCTCCGAAGAGAAGAGCACAGCAAACATCATCACTGACTTGGGGTCAAATTAAATAAGCTGTCACAAATAGCAGAGGAAAACCTGAAGGGAACGGGACAGCCCATTATGGGAATCACGATGGTGGTTATCATGATTAAAGTGAGTCTTTCTGAGTTTGGGACAGAAGTCAAGTTTCACACATTGGGCATATATTCTTTCTTCCGTTTAACGATCTCTGGCCTTAGTATTTTTTATAATAATTTAGGAAATAAAGCAACAATATTCTGGCCATCAAAACCTTAATGCAGATAAAGTAAAGAATGGTCCCCTGATTTAAAGATGTTAATCTGGAGAGCTGGAGTTATGATAGAGGCTGAGGTGCTGCGCATCAATTTCTATGGAATTATTGTTGATTCCCCTGAGGGCGATGCTTAGCGTTCGATTGCACCAGACAGTCCTCTTGTAGTAACAGAAAACTCAGATGATGGATAAAGAACTGCAATTATTTAGAATTTACACATACTAAGATCAACAACTCGATTATCTGGATAAATGGGGCATTGGGAGGACCATGACCAAAAAAAAAAAAAAAAAAAATAGTATGGCCCATGCTGCGAGCTGAATAAAAACCACTTTGAAAAATCCCTGTGGTTCTAAAACCAGTATACGTCTGGGAAGGAAAACATAATAGAGAATCAGGCCCTAGTTCTTACTCATTAGAAGTTGACAGGAAATAAAAGCTCTTTAGATTCAGAGCTGTGTCAAACCCCCCATAACTGCTTTGTGCTTTTATACATTTATTTATTTCAAGAGAAGCATGTATATTTGACCCATGATTCAGATCCAATTGTAATTTATCGAACTATGTCCCATTCTTGAAGAATGTCAATGGCAGTTTAACGGGATAGCATTAAATCTATAAATTACTCTGGGCAATATAGCCATTTCACAGTATTGATTCTTCCTTCCTATCCGTGAGCATGGGCTGTTCTTCCATCTGCTTGTGTCCTCTTTAATTTCCTTGAGTACTTCTCTTCACTCCCCTTGTTAGTTATATTCCTTGGTATTTTATCATTTTTGTGGCAATTGTGAATGGGAGTTGATTCATAATTTGGCTCTCTGCTTGTCTGTTTTTGGTGTATAGGAAGGTTTGTGACTTCTGCACATTGATTTTGTATACTGAAACTTCGCTGAAATTGCTTATAAGCTTAAGCTTTCGGGTTGAGTAAATGGGATTTTCTAGAAATAGAATCATGTCATATGCAAAAATAGATAATTTGACTTCCTCTCCTACTATTTGAATATACTTTACTTTTTCCTCTTGCTTGATTACCCTGGACAGAACTTCCAATACTATGTTGAATAAGATTGGTGAGAGAGGACACCCTTGTCTTGTGCCAGTTTTCAAGGGGAATGCTTCCACCTTTTGCCCCTTCAGTATGATATTGGCCATGGTTTGTGATAAATAGCTCTTATCATTTTGAGGTATGTTCCTTCAAAACTCCCAATTTATTGGGAGTTTTTGATATAAAGAAAGATCTTGAGTTTTATTGAAAGTCTTTTCTGCATTATTAAGATAATCATGTGGTGTTTGTCTTTAGTTCTGTTTATATGATGAATTACGTTTATTGATTTGTGCATGTTGAACCAGCTTTCCATCCTGGGAATGAAGCCAACTTTCTTCTTTTAATGGTGCAAAGATATGCTCTAAGAATTATCGCGAAGTCACAAGACTCTTTTCAAATAACAAGACTTCCTTAGAGCGTTGCTATTTCAAATGTGCTTGACAGATCATCAGTAGCAGCAGCAGCATGTGGAAGCTTGTCAGAAATGCAGAACAGTGGGCCCCCACCCAGTGACTATTCTGAACTTCTTGGCCACAAAAACAAGAAAGAGAAGAATAAAACTGAGTATGTTTAAGGACATGAAAAAGTATTCTAGTGAAAGTATTTCTACTGAAAAAATATTCTAATGTATTTTTCCAATTATGATTTTCTCGCTACTTCACCCAACACCCCTCAACCTCCCCCCGGCTTGGCCAAGGAGGGACTTAAAAGCTATGGGAAAAAAAATGGTGAGCAATACCCCCAAAGCTGAAGCATCTTCCAAAGGGAGTTTCTTCTATTTTTTTCCTATCCTTGCCTCCGTTTCCTTCTACTTTACAATAGGCCCAGCTGTAGTACTTTACTTCTCTTGCTCCGCTTCATTAGCACTGATGAGAAATCCCCTGCTCTTTTAGATGGTTGTATTTCTGGCTCATGAGCAACTTAAAAAGAAGCATTTCCTGTCTGCGCAGTGGAGCTGATGATGACTGAATTTTCTGCTTTGTGCTTTTATGCATTTACTTATTTCAAGAGAAGCATGTATATTTGACCCATGATTCAGATCCAATTGTAATTGGTTGAACTATGTCCCAGATACTGTCAAAATGGTTCTTATGAGGGATGTATAATCATATTTTTTATAGGTAAGGAAGTAGAGATTCCAACAGGTTAAGAAACTTATCCTAAGTCAATTAATGATGCAGTAGAAGAAGAACCAGGAGAGAAACAAAGATCTTTTCATAAGTAGTTTTCCTTACTTTGTACTGCATTTTGTGTTGTGTCTATGTATATTTGTTGGTATTTTGTCGTGTGGTTTATGAAAAGTTAAAGGGGTACGCACTTTAACACAGAAATCACTGAGGCGGAAAGTATTTAAAAGTAACATGCTCAAAAAGACCATAATACAAATAATTCTCCACCTAAATGACCATATTAGCCTCTTCTACTTCATAATATCTACTAAATCTCTTTCCATCTCTTTGTTCAGTTTGTTTTTTGGCTGAAGGGATTTAGGATACGCTCTTTTCTTCTGCAAACTCACGGTTGCTACGTGGGTTGCAAAGGTAGAGATAGAGAATGCTGAACTTTCCACCCGTAAATTCTCCTTCCAGCTTCCTGACCACACAATAATCCTGCCCTTGGATTTTCCTGTGTGTTCGCCCCACCTACTTTCAATGGTTCATACTCGTTTCAGTTTGGCTAGACAAAAGGAATGGTTAGTGATAATTTTGTATGAAAAAGGTGGATAAAACTGTGCACATTTGTTAACTTTCTAGACTATGTAATTATCACCAGGATCAGATTCTTGTCTCCAAATAGATAATTCCTCCACACATTTGAAGGTGAAATTGGGATTTTTAGTGAAAGAACAAAGCAATTCTATCTTCCATATCTTGCCCACCCTCTATTTTGAGTTGATTTTTGTGTAGGCTATAAGATAAAGGCCTAATTTTATTCTTTTGTGTAGGAATATTCAGTTTCTCCAATATCAGTTGTTGCAGAGACTGTCCCTATTGTGTATTCTTGGAATCCTAGTTGAAGATCAATTGACCATATATGCATAAATTTATTTCTGGGGTCTCTATCCTGTTACTGCTGGTCTATATATGTCTGTATGCCAGTAGCATACTGTTTTAATTGCTGTTAACTTTGACTGGGCATGGTGGCTCACACATGTAATCACAGCACTTTGGAAGGCCAAGGCTGGTGGATCACCCGAGATCAGGAGTTTGAGACCAGCCTGGCCAACATGACGAATCCCAGTCTACTAAAAATGCAAAATTAGCCAGGCATAGTGGTGCATGTCTGTAATCCCAGCTACTTATGAGGCTGAGGCAGGAGAATTACTTGAACCAAGGAGGCAGAGGTTGTGGTGAGCTGAGATCATGTCATTGCATTCCAGCCTGGGCAACAAGAACAAAACTCCGTCTCAAAATATAAAATAAAATTGCTGTAGCTTTGAAGTATATTTTGATATAAGGAAGTATAATGCCTTCATGTTTATTCTTGGCTGTTTAAGGTCTTTTGTGGTTCCATATGATTTTTATAATTGATTTTCTATCTCTGTAAAATGTCATGGAATTCTGATAAGGATTGAATTGAATCTATAGATCTTTGTAGTGTCTTAGCGTATTTTACAGCTATGACAAAATACCACAGATTGAGTAATTTGCAAACAAAAGAAAGTTCTGAAGGCTGAGAAGTTCAAGATTAAGGCACCAGTAGATTAGGTGTCTGATGAGTGCTACTGTCTACTCCAAAAACAATGCCTTCTTGATGCATCCTCTGCAGAGTAGGTTTGTTGTGGGCAAACTTGCCCCTATCTACCTCTAATAAGGCAGTAGTTCATTCATGAGGGTGAAGCCTTCAGAGCCTAATCACTTCTGAAGGACCCCTCCTCTTAATGCTGTTGCATTGAAGATTAAGTTTCAACCTGAGTTTTGGAGGGGATACAAACATGAGAATCATAGCAGGTAGAACAGACATGGTAACAATATTAAGTCTTCCAATCCATGAACACAGAATGCCTTTCCATTTGTTTCTGTTCTTCATTAATTTCTTTCATCAATGTTTTGTAATTTTCAGTGAGCAAGTATTTCACTTGCTTAGATAAGCTTATTTATAAATATTTTATTTTTTGATGCTGTTGTAAATAGGATTTTTTCTCATTTCCTTTTCAGATAGTTTGTTATTAGCATATAGAAATGCAACTGATATTTGTATGTCGATGAAAGTTCATAAAGACATGGAAAGTAAATAATGCATTTTCAGACAATCAGTGGGTCAAAAAATAAAAGGGGATAGAAAAAAACACCTGACACGTACAACATACCAAAACCCCTGAAAAACAGCAAAAACAATAGTAAAAGGAAAGTTTATAGCAATGAATCCCTACATTAAAAAGAAGAAAAACCACAAATAAAAAACTAACTCTACACCCCAAGGAACCAGGATAAATAATAACAAATTAAACCCAAAGTTATCAGAAGAAGGAAATAATAAAGATTAGAGCAGAAATAAACAAAACAGAGATAGAATAACAATAGAAAAACATCAATGAAACTAAGGTTGGCTTTTTGAAAGATAAAATTCACAAGCCTTTAGGCTAAGAAAAAAAGAAAAGACAAAATCAGAAATAAAGGGGAAACATTCCAACTGTGGCCATAGAAACAAAAAGATTATAGGAGACTATGAACAATTTTATGCCAACAAGCTGTATAACCTACAAGAAACGAATACATTCTTAGAAACATACCACCTACCAAGACTCGACCATAAAGTAAAAGAAAGATTTATAACTAGTAAGATTAATTAGAATCAGAAAAGTCCCAACAAAGAAAGGCCCAGGGCCTGATGCCTTCACTGGAAAATCTACCTAACATCTAACAAATAATTTATACCAGTTGTTCTCAAACTCCTTCAAAATCTTGAATAGGAAGGAACACTTCCAAACTGATTTTATGAGGTCAGCATTACCTTGATGTCAAAATCAGAACAAGACACCACAAGAAAACTACAGCCCAGTATCCCTGATGAAGATAGATGCAAAAATCTTCAAATGACTCTTAGTAATATTTGCTCCAAACCAATAGTCATAGAGATGATCTTCTTACATAAAACAGGGATCCGTGATGGTAATTTTATAGCTGGGAGAAAGGTGTTAGATGCTATAATGAACGAAGACAGGCAATATATTTGTTATGGATTGAATTGTGTTCCCCTAACATTTACACATTGAAGTCCTAGCTCCTAATACTTCAGACAGGGTCACTTTAGGGAAAATCAAGTTAGGGTGGGCCCTAGTCTAATATGATTAGCATCCTTATATAAAGGGGGAATTTGGAGACAGGCATATACACAGGGAAATGTCATGTGAACATGTAGGTGCCTATAATGGTTAATATTAGGTGTCAACTTGATTGGATTGAAGGATGCCTGAATAGCTGGTAAAGTATTATTTCTAGGTGTGTCTGTGAGGGTGTTGACAGAGGAGATTAACATTTGAGTCAGTAGACTGGCAGAGGAAGACCCACCCCCAATGTGGGTAGGCACCATCCAATCAGCTGCCAGCACAGCTAGAACAAAGCAGGTGGAAGAAAGTGAGATAAGCTGGCTTGCTAAGTCTTCTGGCTTTCATCTTTCTCTTGTGCTGGATGCTTCCTGCCCTTGAACATCATACTCCAGGTTCTTCAGCCTTTGGACTCTTGAAGTTACACCAGTAGTT
Source organism: Callithrix jacchus (assembly GCF_049354715.1). Lineage (NCBI taxonomy): Eukaryota > Metazoa > Chordata > Mammalia > Primates > Cebidae > Callithrix > Callithrix jacchus. The sequence continues at coordinate 104,276,200 of NC_133516.1, read as the reverse complement.
TGCCAGAGGCCCTCGGGCCTTCAGCCACAGACTGAAGCCTTCATAGTTGAATTCCTACTTTTGAGACTTTGGGATTTGAATTGAGCCATTACTGGCTCAACTTGCAGACAGTCTATTGTGGGACTTCACCTTGTGACCATGTGAGTCAATTCTCCTTAATAAACTCTTTGATATATACATATATCCTATTAGTTCTGTACCTCTAGAGAACCCTGACTAATGCAATGGCCATTCACAAACCAAAAAGGGAGTAACTGAAGGAGATAGAGACACAAAAAACCCTTTAAAAAATCAATGAATCCAAGAGCTGGTTTTTTGAAAAGATTAAAAAAATAGACCACTAGCCGGACTAATAAGAAAAGAGAGAAGAAATGGACACAATAAAAAATGATAAGGGGGATATCACCACTGATCTCACAGAAACACAAACTACCATCAGATAATACTGTAAATACCTGTATGCAAATAAACTAGAAAATCTAGAAGAAATAAATAAATTCCTGGACACATACATGCTCCCAAGACTAGAACAGGAAGAAGTCAAATCCCTGAATAATAGACTGATAAGTTCCAAAATTGAGGTACTAATTATAGCCTGCCAACCAAAAAAAAAAAAAAAAGCCCAGGACCAGAGAGATTCCAGCTGAATTCTACCAGAGGTACAAAGAGGAACTGGTACCATTCCTTCTAAAACTATCCCAAAGAATAGAAAGGAGGTAGTCCCCCCTAACTCATTTTATGAGGCCAGCATCATCCTGATACCAAAACCTACTAGAGGCACAACAAAAAAAGAAAACTTCAGGTAAATATCTTTGATGAACATCAGGGTGAAAATCCTCAATATAATACTGGTAAACCGAATCCAGCAGCACATCAAAAAGCATATCCGCCACAATCAACTGTCTTCATCGGAGGGATGCAAGGCTGCTTCAACATACAGAAATCAATAAACGTAATCCATCACATAAACAGTCAAAAACCGCATAATTATCTCAATAAACGCAGAAACATCCTTTGATAAAATTTAACATCCCTTCATTCTAGAAACTCTCAATAAACTAGGTATCGATGGAATGTATCTTAAAATAATAAGAGCTATTTATGACAAACCCACAGCCAGTATCACACTGAATGGGCTGGAGGCATTCCGTTTGAAAATTGGCACAATGCAAGGATGTCCTCTCTCACCACTCCTATTCAACATAGTATTGGAAGTTCTAGCTAGGGCAATCAGGCAAGAGAAAGATATGTAGAATATTCATATAGGAAGAAAGGAAGTCAAATTGTATCTGTTTGCAGATGACATGGTTGTATATTTAGAAAAGCTCATCATCTCAGCTCCAAATCTCCTTAAGTTGATAAGCAATTTCAGCAAAGTCTCTGATACAAAATCAATGCAAAAAATTCACAAGCATTCTTTTAAGCCAATAATAGATAAACAGCCAAATTATGAGTGAACTCCCATTCACGATTGCTGCAAAAAGAATAAAATACCTAGAAATACAACTTACAAGGGACGAGAAGGACCTCTTCAAGGATAACTACAAAACACTGCTCAAGGAAAGAAGAGAGGACACAAGCAGATGGAAAAACATTCCATGCTCATGGATAGAAAGAATCAGTACTGTGAAAATTGCCATACTGCCCCAAGTAATTTATAGATTCAGTGCTATACCCGTCAAGCTACTATTGACTTTCTTCAGATAATTAGAAAAAAATTACTGTAAATTTTATATAGAACTGAAAAAGAGCCCATATTGCCAAGACAATCCTAAGCAAAAAGAACAAAGCAGGAGAAGGCTGGGTGAGGTGGCTCACACCTATAATCCCAGCACTTTGGGAGGCCAAGGCAGGTGGACCACAAGGTCAGGAGTTCAAGACCAGCCTGGCCAACGTGGTGAAACCCCGTCTCTACTGAAAATACAAAAATTAGCCGGGACTGGCAGCACATGCCTATCCTCCCAGATACTCAGGAGGCTGAGGCAGGAGAACCACTTGAACCCAGGAGGCAGAGGTTGCAGTGAGCTAAGATGGCACTACTGTACTACAGCCTGGGTGACAGAAAGAGACTCCATCTCAAAAGAAAAAAAAAAGCTTGAGGCATCATGCTACCTGACTTCAAACAATACTACAAATCTACAGTAATCAAAACAGCATGATATTGGCACCAAAACAGAGATATAGATCAATGGATCAGAACAGAGACCTCAGAAATCATGCCACACATCTACAACCATCTGATCTTTGACAAACCTGACAAAAACAAGCAATGGGGAAAAGATTCTCTATTTAATCAATGGTGTTGGGAAAACTGGCTAGCCATGTGCAGAACGCTGCAGCTGGACCCCTTCCTTACGTCTTATACAAAATTTAACTGAAGATGGATTAAAGACATAAATGTAAGACCTAAAACCATAAAACTCTACAACAAAACCTAGGTAATACCACTCAGGACATAGGCATGGCCAAAGACTTTTAGCATTTTCATGATGAAAACACTAAAAGCAATGGCAACAAAAGCTAAAATTGACAAATGGTATCTAATTAAACTAAAGAGCTTCTGCACATCAAAAGAAACTCTCATCAGAGTGGAAGCCTACAGAATGGGAAAAAAATTTTGCACTCTATCCATCTGACAAAGAGCTAACATCAAGAATCTACAAGGAACTTAAACATATTTATGAGAAAAAAAAAACCACCCCATCAAAAGATCGGCAAAGGATACGAACAGACACTTCTCAAAAGAAGACATTTATGTGGCCAACAAACATAAAAAAAATGCTCATCATCACTGGTCGTTAGAGAAATGCAAATCAAAACCACAATGAGATACCATCTCACACCAGTTAGAATGGTGATCATTAAAAAGTCTGGAAACAGCAGATGCTGGAGAGGATGTGGAGAAATAGGAACGCTTTTACACTGTTGGTGGGAGTGTAAATTAGTTCAACCATTGTGGAAGACAGTGTGGTGATTCCTCAAGGATCTAGAACCAGAAATACCATTTGACCCAGCAATCCCATTACTGGGTATGTATCCAAACGATTATAAATCATTCTACTATAAACATATGCACACATATGTTTATTGAAGCACTGTTCACAATAGCAAAGACTTGGAACCACCCAAATGCCCATCAATGATAGACTGGATAAAGAACATTTGGTATATATACACCATGGAATACTATGCAGCCGTACAAAAGGATGAATTCATGTCCTTTGCAGGGACATGGATGAAGCTGGAAACCATCCTTCTCAGCAAAGTATCACAAGAACAGGCAACCAAACACCACATGTTCTTACTCATAAGTGTGAGTTGAACAATGAGAACACATGGACACAGGGAGGAGAACATCACACACCAGGACCTGTTGGGGGTGGGGAGCTAGGGGAGAAATAGCATTACGAGAAGTACCTAATGTAGATGACAGGTATTTCTTCTTTTTTTTGGTTGGACTTCTTTTCTCATAATTATTTTGAGAAATATCTACACATTGATACTTTACACTTTTTATTGCAAATAATGAATTTTATAACTAAAATTATAAACTAAATAATATATATAATATGAAATATATGATATATATAATGTCATATATTGAATATATAACATATATCAATTTTATATATGAAACATGATATATATAATGTATAAATCTTTAAAAATATAATATATATAATATATAATATATCAATGTGTAGATATTTCTCAAAATGATTATAATGAGAAAAAAAGTCTAACCAAAAAAAAAGTACCTATTGTATGATCCTCTCTATGGAAAATTCTAGAAAATGCAAACTAATACATAGCTACAGAAAGCAAATCAGAGACTGCCTTGGGAGTGAGGGATGAAGAGGGACAAGAAGATTGTAGGGACAGGCTCACAAAGACACAAGAAAATTGTGGAGGATGATAAGTTTATTATCTTGATCATGCTGATGGCTTTACAGATGTAAAATAATGTCAACATTTACCAAACAGTACATTTTAAATATGTCAATATTTAACAAATCGTAACTTAAATATATCAATTATACCTCAGTAAATCTATTTTCAGAAGTTTGCAAATGAAGCATAGACTCAACAGATGTATAATTATGATGAATAACTTTCACATAACTGGAGATGTGGAAAGACAGAGTCAGACAGAGAGAAAATTGACAAATCTAGCAAAAAGGAAAAGATACAAAATGGGGTGGGGAGAAAGCACAGTAAATGAGACATATAAAATGAGATTTGTAAAACGTAATTGACTATGTAAGTGATCACACCCAACTCCATCTCAGCCTCTGCTTCCTGGATGACCTTGCTAACCTTCCAGGTATAATCTCTAGATTTTCTAATTTGACAGGTCTAGCACGGGTTTGGAGAATATGTATAATTTTTTATATGATTCTAATGTTCGCCCTTGTTCCAGCCCGTAGTTGAGATTTTAGTACAATTATTTTATGTGCAACACTTAACTTTCATAAATTATTGTGAAGTCTTTACTACGATGTCATTTAACATGATGTTTTGACATTATCGAGTTAAGAGGTAAGTATAGCACTGTCTTATTTTATCAGTAATGTTTAAAAAGATGGTCTTGGACCTAACTAACGATGAGGTTCAGCTCAACCAGGGTTGGATGAAGAATTAGTAAAGGTCAAGGACAGTGTAATCATGTCTGTTATGAACATTGCTTGGTCATATTTATATGCAGAAACCTAATGGATTGTGTTTTTTGGCAAAGTCAAAATGTTTGGATCAAAATATCAGGTGCCAAGTGTCATTAGATTAGCTTTACATCCAAAATAGACTAAGAATCCTTTTAAGGATTAAAGTCCATAGTAACTGAAATGTCCAGAGGGAGAAAAATTTAAGAGAAAATAGCTGTCTTAAAAGGTGGCATGATTGAAGAATGAATATATTTTGTTTTAATTTCTATCATGAAAAAAAACTTTTAATTATTTTTCTTCTATGGAGCAAATAGACTTATTTTTTATAATTAAAAAATAATTTCATGATATTAAAAATGATTACACATTGCCAATATTTGGCTCTACAGAAATATAGAGGGGAGGGACATGCCATCCCATGGCCACTCTCTCTTCATGTAGCTCATATCTTATAAATAATGCCCCATGTCTTCTATAGTGCATATTTTGCTGCTGATATGGTCAGTATACATTCATTATTCAGTAAATGTATCACAATAGAATGTACACCCTAAAAATACACGATTCCAATGTAGCGCATCTGCAAAACTGTTAGGCATCAAGTATCAACACCTCTGTAGACATAGAATGAGTTCAAAAGAAGCTATTGTCCTCACAGGTGCATTCACTCTCATACAAACATGACCAAAAATATCAATTCATTTTTATTAAATAGTATAATTCTTATTGTAATCTCACATCATATTTAATCTGGTTGATTAAAAAGAAAAAGTGGCAACTGTAGAAGCAGAAATCTTACAGATATTAAAATAGAAATGTAAAGAAAGGCACATTTAAACAATGTTGGAGGGAATTTGACATATGTATTTGACACAATTTGACATATATGTCAGTGGTAAAATTTATAAACCCTTTGACATGACAATTCCACTTAAGAAAATTATCCTACAGATATACTCAAACAAAAACAAAGAGACATAATCACAAGAAACATTCTGTGTGGTGGTGTTTATACCACAAACAAAACTTAAAAGAAATAAACAAAACTTAAAAGAGTCTAAATGTCCATTATTAGAGTTGCGTTTAATTAAATAATAATATAACTATACAATGGAATTTTATATAGCCATTAAAAAGAATGAGGTAGCTCTACTCGTGATGATATAAAATGATCTCTAAGACTTACATTATTTGGTTTTCATATGTATAGAACAGTATTGCAGTGTATTCTTCCCACTGGTGCCTTGACAAAGATATCTGTATGTATATGTAAATAGACATAGAAGTGGACACATACACCATAGGCATGTAGACATGTCATATGTACATTAAAATATTCTGAAAGGATACACAAGAAACTGTTCATGATTGTTCCTTCTTCAGTTATTTCTGGAGGAAATTTGGTTTTCATTATTTACTGTCCTGCAAAAAAGCATGTATTTTCTTTGTAATAATATCAGTTCTTCAGAGAACTAGCTGGTAGCTAAGAATCTAAAATGAAAATTTATTAAAACGTCTTCTAAGAACCTTGGAAAACCTAATGTCAATATCAGTCTTCATTCTGGAACTGTAAGGAAATCAGACAGTAATTATCATATATCTTGTTTGGTGCAAGAGTCCAACAAATTATACAGCATGGAGGTTTGTTTCAACTTCACTTTGTAATGCCTGAGGTACCTTCACCTTGTTTGTAGTATCATAGAGAGGATTGCTTTTCTCTGTGTAGCTTGCATAGGGCTGCATTTCATCCTAAGAAAGAACTCAAAGTTAAAATCAACTCAAAATAATCTTTATAGAAACTATCTCTATTTTTGTAGCTCTATTTCTAACAGGTGCTCCAGAGTGCTTATAATTGTGTTCCTGGGCTCATATAAACATAAGAGCAGGCTTTGTTCTAACATTTTATCAAAAAGTATTTATCAATTACACAAGTCTCTATATGGGGACAGTGGCTCTGTGAAAGTAGGAATGGAGAGGAATGAAGCGATATGAAGAGTATTCCAAAGGAGAGCTTTGGAGACTTATTAGTAGTAAGCTACTTATAATAAGAGATTAAGGAGCAGGATACGTTTTAAGTTTGTGTAAGAGAGAAAGGATGACAGCATTGAAAAGGAAAAGTCAGCATTAGAGATGCCTTAGAAAGCATTTCATTGATTCCTGTAACAACTATTCTTTGGTACATGAAGGAATTATAATTCTTTACCCAAATGTAAAAGTTAACATACACTTTCTATCCCAAGATCCTGCCCTAAGTTGGTGAAAATAAACACCAATTTAGTTTCTCCAAAGATAACAGTCCAAAGGAGGCAAACATCATGTGTGTTAGCATATAGTTCATGAAATGAAAATGTACATCTAGACTGATGTCTAAATAGTATTTGATAGATAATTAACAAAGTAGTCACACATATAAGCATTGTAAATCAGAATTGTTTGTTTTTCAACTGAAACACTAATATTGACACAAACTACAAATGAAGTTGCTAGATTTTCAGACTATTGGCTTAAGTTTGTAAGTATTCTTTTTTATCTTACCTCCTCAACTGGAGTAGCTTCTGTTTTATTCCATTTATGTTTTCTATAAAAATAAAAAACTGAAGTCAGTGGAGGAAACATAGTTTAGATTGAAAATGGGAAAAAATAAGACAGTATACTATTGACAATTGTGGTTAATTTTGATAGAAGCCATAGTAAATAAGAAAGAAACTACTAGAAATGAGTGAAGAATGCTGCTCGTGATTAATAACCCCAAGCAAGAATATTCTGGATTTTGAAAAAGGAAATGAAATTATGCAATATAAGCTGATGCAATTGAATGCATGTAACAGCACCTCTTTGGTACACGAAGAAATTCTAATTATTTACTCAAATGTAAAAATTAACATGCACTTTCTCTCCCAGGATCCTGCCCTAAATGGCCCAATTTTCCAGGCTTCTGTGCAAAAGCAACCTCGCAAAATCTCTCTCATCATTCAAAGTAGTCCAAGTTTAATATCCTCAAGATTTGATTATGGGAAATTTGATGTTAACATCCTAATATACCTCAATCAATTCCATATTTCTGAGTCTTTTCTAGCCTAATTAAGCTGAAGAAGAAAAATCATCAGTCAATACCTGCAGCGACCGATTTTCAATAACCAAATGAATCCCACGATGATCAAAACACTAATGGCAAGGATAATACATAGAATATATAATTTTGCTGATTTTTTGGCACCTGCAACTACAAACACAAAAATAGGGTTCAAATGTGGTACAATCCAAATAACGTACTATCTTATTATTCAGCATTAAAAAGAAACGAGCTATCAAGCCATAAAAAGACATGGAGGAATTGCAAATGTATATTACTACATGTATATTTTCATATTGACGTATGAAACACGCCAATCTGGAAAGATGACATACTGTCTGATTCCAATTGTAAGACATTATGGGAAGACAAAACTAGGGGATAGTCAATAAATCATCGATTGTCTGGGGTGAGCAAGGAGGGAGGAACAGGAAGAGCAGGAGGGCTGCGTAGGACAGTAAAGCTGTTCTGTTTAATACTGTACTGGTGGATACATGTCATTACACGTTTGTCCAGACGCACAAGGTACAACACCGAGTGAACTCTAATGGATGAAGTATGGGCTTTGGGTGGTAATGTTGTATCAATGGAGGTTCAACAATTCTAATAAATGTAACACTGTGGTGCAGGATACCTGTAGGTGCGGGAGGTGGGCATGGGCAAGGGCAGGGGTTATATGAGAAATTTCTATACTTTCCATTCAGTTTGCTGTGAACCTAAAACTGCTCTAAAAATTAACATCAACTAAAAATAAAGTTATCTATATTTATAGCCATGTCTATAGATCTAGGTGGCTCAATAATGTCTCACATTACATGAAATTCATATCTGTAGTTTCATTTTAATTCTTCTGACCCATTAATAGTTTGAGAATTATTAAAGTTGCTTTTTCAATGCAGATTCCACAGTTTTCAGCAAACATCATCTTACATTAGGGTTTTGTTGCTTTAGAGATTCATGAGTGGTGAATTCCTACCACTCTTTTATAGCAGAGTGTTTCTTCCCTCCAACATTCATAAATGGGCAGTAATGGCATTTATTAATGAACAGGCAATTGTAAGGAAGGTACTTGGAAAAGTAACTCTAACTCTGCAATCATCTTTCTGCCAGGGCATTGAAACTAAAATGAATACATACCAGGAACTCTATTTATTAACTGCTGGCAGCAATACAAAACTCTGAGAAGCATGCAAGTCAACAGAGGAATTGCCAACTTGAGAGGCAATGATTTGCAAACTATGCTTCTGGTGTGGCGAGAATATGGCTCAGGGGCAGCAGAAGGAGATGAAGAGGAAACTGAGCAGCTTGGTGTCCGGTCCTCCCACTTTCCTTCCAAAGTTGATGTTTTTAAATATTGAATTTTCCATATGTTATATGAAAATGGAATGTTTGGTTTCACTGTTTAAAACAACATTTTTAAAAACCCTTGTTTTCCAACCACTAAGCTCTCTCATTGAATGTGTACTAGAGAGGCTGAAGATCCACAGTGCAAGGAAGACACCAGGGACATCCTAGCATTACATAGGAATTTGAACAAGAAGTTCCCTTCGGTTCTGAAACACTATAAATCTGACATCATATTGTAATATGAAATGGTGAGATTTCATACATAACCAAGGCACAACTGCTCTTTTCAGTAAATACTACTAAAAAAAAACATATGACTTAAATAATAGATATAAAAACATGGTGGTTTTAACACAAGATTTTTCTCTTCTCCCTCATGAAAACTTACTAAAGTGTTACTAAAAATATCTTTTTAGTGTAGATCTGCAAAGACAAAATGAAGAGGGACGAAGACAAGAACAGATGAAAGATTTCACACTGTTTTTAAGTGAGAAATGAATAGAAAACTGGCTAATGATTTACAACATAGAATAAATAAAAGCCTTAGTACACACAGAAACTCCAGGAAGCCTCTAGAGCAGGAAGCACCAAATGTAGAAAAAGGAGTATGTGGAGGGTGAAGAGTGGCTAAAAGTTCAGAGCCTCTCTGAGTTTGTCTTGAGAACAGGCAGGTTACCATGTCTCCTGCCCCATCTTACGTCGCACGCCTTTCCCAACCGGCAGAGAAGATGGCCTGGAAAAACTCCAAAGTCAAGGATCCAGGCATCAGGGAGGGTGAGAATAACAGACCAGACCGAATACAGGTATAAAGGCAAGTCTGATTCTCAACAGTGCCGCACTCACATGCACACTCACACACATACACACACCGTTCTCTCCCTTCCCAAACACTGGTAGGCTTATCTCTCCAAGGTCAGAGACTGCTGAGTTAATTTCTGCGGAGCCTGAACAGCCCCAGAGAAAAGGCCTTCAGATATATAACAAATCTGCTAACTATTAAAAGATCACGTACCTCGGTTTCACTGTACTAAGTGGTTGGCAAACACAACCATTAACTAGTAGAGCTTCCAGTTAGCTCATTAGTGCTCACTTCAAAATGATCCATACCCAAGGACTACCGAAGAGTGAAGAAAAGTCTCAAATATGAAGGAAAGAGTTAAAAAAAAATGTGTAGAAGACAAAAGAAGCTCGGATTACATAGACACAGGCTAAGAAGAGGATTGAGGCAATGTGAGTGGCCAAGACAGCAGCTGTACAGCAGGTCTAGAGGCCAATCAGGAGATTAGACCAAGAACACAGAAAAACTCAAGAAAGAATGACTTGGAGAAAAAATAGAACTAACAGCTTACCTAATAAATCTGCCCATATGGAACATATTACTAAAGGGTTCTCTAGTTTTGTCAATAGGCTTAGTGATGGTTTACAACAGGTACCTACATTCTTAAGGAAACGGAAGAGGTAAAGCAATAATACAGTCCAGAAAAGCGACATTCAAAACGGAAAGCATGAGTGTACTTCTTGATTCAGCAGTTAACGGGACTTAAATATTCAGTTTAATGGGAACCGAGGCCATTGAATGAACAACTGCATTACCTCAATTGAAATTTGAAGGAAATAAAGAAGGTAACATGAAATCCTCATCTACCTTAAGAAGTTGTGATTACATAATGTCTAAATTTGATACAGTAAGAAATAGCAGTATGTGCACATTATCTAAAAATGGCACCAACTACTAGAAGAAACACTGGAAAATTTGAAAGTACCTACCTCTGGGGAGTTTAATGGAGATGGCAGTTGGGTTGCAAAGACAGGGGTAGGGCGAATGGTTTTCATGAAGCCTTACAGAACAATTGCACTTTCAGTATGTTTGTTGATATTTTATCATTTTAAAATAACAATAAATGAGAGTAGGATGCAAGCAGAATAAATAAACAGTGAGGAACTGAATCATAATGTTATTATAAGACATTTAAGAAATTGAGTGATGAAAAGCCGGGAAAATAAAATTACACCAAACTAAAAATTCATAAAAGCAACTTGTCAGTGAATGTATTCTTCTAATAAAACCATAATTATGTTCTTCAAAGTATACTTTATGTTTCAATAAACCATAAGTATTATTTTTAAAAGAATACTCATGCCAATTAACTACTAGCATAGAAGTGAACATTAATCATAGAATTAAACAGTATTCTGAAAAAGGGCTTTTTACAACAAATGCTTGGACTATTCTCTGAAACACATCTCTTTATTTTGGTCAGGGAAGAGATCAAAATGAACAATGGAGAGAGCATCCTTGATCCTTGAACAAAATCTATTTGCACACCTCTTTTTTTTTTTTCCTAATATAACTCCTTTAAAAGAATGGGAAAAAGTCAAAACTAAAACCATTACTGACCAGGAGGTAGCTCTATGTCCAGACTCTTGTTGCCAGTCAAATGGGAGACATGGCAGGTCACGGTAGACACATCGTGGCCCTCCCAGTGGCATGTACTCTTAACAGTCACTGTGCCATTGCCCCCGTATTCTTGCTCAGTGACACAATCCCCCTCTGGGATCCAGGAGATCTGTGCAGCTGGCTTCCCTGCAGCTGCCTTGCATACTGCAGTTCCATTCCTGCTTTGAAACAGGGTCACTTCAGGAGTAACTGCAGAGATGAAAAAGAAAAAAATGCTTCGGTTTTCACATAAAGCATATGGAACTCAGAGAGACACTTGCTTCAGTCACAGATCTGGTGATGTGAAATACCACAATATATGATGCCCCTTACCTAACACTTGGAGGTGATATCCACGATGGAAATTGCCATCAGGTGCTCCCATTATGCATCTGTAATACCCGTCATGAGTGATGGCCACTGGACGAATCTGAAGGGCGGGATTCTGATCAGGTCTAGAGACCCAGGTTATTCTCTCATCAGTACAGTTGGTTTCCTTGGTCTCATTTGTTTCTTTCTTGTAGGCTTTTTTACAGAAAGGCTGGTCTCTCAGGATTATTTCCCATGTTATTATGATCAAGTATTTTAGTGCGATAGGAGGGCAACAAAGCACAGCATTTTTACCCATCAGTATAGGCCATGAAGTATTTGCTGGATGCGTACATGGAAGGAGAATGATAAAAGAAAATAAATAATTTCATGTGTTACATTTATTAACATATCACATGAAGTTACACTAGAACATAACTTTGCTGGTAATCTTATTCCAAAATATTAGACTTACATAAAAAAATTAAAATTCACCAAATATAAATAATATATTGAAACCAATCCAGAGATTAACCAATTTTCTCCCGTATTATGTATTATTAGAAATATAATACATTTTATAAAGGATTTTGATATTCACTCAGAAGTTTTAATATCTAGGAACAAAGAGAATTGTAAATTAAACAACAAAGGCAATGTTCTACATCAATCTTTAGGTGGTGGAAACTGTTGTCTTTATCATACAATTCATGTGCCACAGGAAAGAAAATGGAAAAATTAGTGATGTGGTTGTCTCCTCCTCAGCTCTGGTGAGCACAAAAATGTCTATCTCTAAGGTTTTTGTTTTAGGCAAACATAAATATGGTAAGTATTCATATACAGTTCTTTCTTTTAAAGTAATATGGCATTTGGGTTGAACTAGCTAGAAATTTTGTTAAGTTCATTAGTTCATTTTTCATTTAAAGAATCACAAAGTCAGGCCAGGCGCGGTGGCTCAAGCCTGTAATCCCAGCACTCTGGGAGGCTGAGGTGAGTGGATCACGAGGTCAAGAGATCAAGACCATCCTAGTCAACATGGTGAAACCCCATCTCTACAAAAAATACAAAAAATTAGCTGGGCATGGTGGCGTGTGCCTGTAGTTCCAGCTACTCAGGAGGCTGAGGCAGAAGAATTGCCTGAACCCAGGAGGCAGAGGTTGTGGTGAGCCAAGATCGCACCATTGCACTGCAGCCTGGGTAACAAGAGCGAAACTCCACCTCAAAAATAAATAAATAAATAAAATTTAAAACAAGAATCACAAAGTCAGTAAAATCCACAGATCTTAAAAAAAAAAACCACTTATTTCAGCAGTTGAGCCATCCCATAAAAATGAAAAATGATAATGCCTACTGATAAGAGATGCTTAGAAATATTTATTTCTTGTGAAAGTGTAGTGTGATATATAATTTTTAAGAAAGATTTATTTCCCTTTAGACATTTTTCATAAAAAATATTTTATTGCAAATCCATGAAATTATCAAAATAGCTTTGGGTGAGTTTTCATTCCTTCCTATTTAGTCACGCATACACTTTCAGATAGTTCAGCTGTGAACTTAATTCACAGATTTTATTCTGTATACCCAATCCAATTATCAACACTATATGCGAAAGTTGATCCCTGTCCATCATTTAAAGGAAAAACTAAGCCCTGCATCCTCCTAGCATCTTCCAAAATAGAACCTCACACATCCCATAAATCAACAAGTTGGTGACTTGGTAAAGGTTTGGTGAGAGGTAATTAGTCATCTAAAGTATCCGTCACTACTCACCTGTAACAAAGGTGAGTGTCAGTGATTTCATCACTGTAGCATCAGCAGAATCAGCTATGAAGGGGCAAACTTTTATGTGGATGAAGGATGTTTTTGCTAAACCCTGTATTTATATCTCTCCTATCCTGTTTTGGTGTCACCTGTCTCTTATGTGGTTTGTACTCCAGCCCTTGCATTTCACAGCAAGTTAATAAACACATAACTAGATGAAGAAAGCAATAGTACTTTAACATAGATCTGAGAGGTAGTTAAATCTCTGCTTCTTCCACCACTCCACCTTAGCAAAGCTTCAGAGGCTTGTTTGGAGAACAGCTAGAGGTTGGGTCATTCAGGACCCTTCATATCACAGTACTCAGACCACCACATTCTTCAAGTAGTCATAGGCTGGCTTCCAGTAAGGCCATCAGCTAATATTTCTAAGAAAACTCAACTTTCCATCCCTCCGTGTTGGCCATGACTAAGGAAGCATATTACCTTCTGTGAGAAATGCTGAATTGTTCTGTGTAATCTGTGTTTCATCCATGCATGAACTGCTTGACGCTAGAGCATCTTTGGAGAAGAATAAATGAAATCAATTTTATGTACTTAGCGTGGGAGCCAGCATTTCCTCACAAAGTCTTATTCAACATGATAGGCAATAGTTAACCATAATTAAAATTACACAGAAATTGTAAAACATGCAATACCATTGATTTGATTTAAAAAAAAAAGGAAAGAAATCATTGTAAAACAGAAGTTAGAAGTCATATCATCAAATATGTTAATATCTTAAAAATTATACGTGGTTAATCAATAATTCTCCTTCATGATACACTTTATTTTGAACTATTTTGAAAATGGTAAGCCTGTGTCTACTTCATCCTTCTTCCCAGTCAGGAAGATTGGTCCATGTGAGCAGCTCACATGAGCTGGTCTAGTTGTATCCCTTCCTTCAGCTTCCACTTCTCAATCAAAGTTATTTGGTCCAATGTTGGGCACCTCACCCAGGTGAATACAGCATTGCCCTTTCTCAAGAATTTTAGAAGCCAAACTGAGAAGGGTTTTCAACATCTCTGTTCGTTTCTCATTTTTTTCTACTTATTAGAGTACAAAGGGAAAAATAGCAGAAGCAAATGTCAGCAAGATGGCTGACTGAGGCCCCTGGGGCACATCTCCTCCACAAGAAAGGACCAAGCAATGAATAGATGGTTAAGATTCTACTGGAGTATCAAAGGGAGAGTGCAGGAGTGCCGCAAAGGAGCAGAGAGGTGCCTGTGGTCATCAGAAGCTCAGGAGGGAAGCATAAAAGCAGCCTGCCTCTGGCACCCCATCTTCCCACCTGGTGGACATACGTACAGACCAGCTGAGCAGCTGGGGAACTGTGCCCAGGGCCTGAGAAATAACCTTGTGTTCCCACTCCCAGCAGACATGCCCCCAGACTGGCTGAGTGGCTGCCCACTCACTCTAGAACCTACGAAAGCCCAGTGGGTCCACCCCTGGCAGACATGCCCTGAGGATACCCAAGCAACCATGTGCTTGTGCCCCTGGCTGGGGAAACAGCCCCATAATCCCAAAGCCAGCAAGCCAGATGCCAGGTTGAGTAACCCACCATGTGTACACAAGCACCCATGACCTGAAAAACAGACTGGCAAACCAACTCCCAGCAAAGCTGTGCCGCTGCTGCCACAAACTCTCACCACCTCTAGGTCACAGGAACATTTGCAAACATCACTAAAGTGGATTATATATGAATAAGTTTTCTCCTAAGGAGCCTATACCATAAAATTAGAAGAGGCAACCATTGCATCAGATGTTTAAGTATCAACATAGAAAAACATCAAACATGAAAAAGCAAGAAAATATGATAGACCCCCCAAAGGAACACAGTAATTCTCCAATAATGGAAGCAATTATAAGGCAATATATGAAATGCTGAAAGAAGAATTCAAAATAATAATCTTAAGGAAACTCAGATAAAGGAGAATACAGATAAACAAATAAAATCAGGAAAACAATTTATGATTTAAATGGAAAATTCAACAAAGAGATAGCTATCATAAAAAAAGAACCAAACAAATTATAGAGCTGAAAAAGTCAATGAATGAAATATAACAATTTTTCAATAACAGTATGGAAAAATTAGAAGAAAGGACTTCTGAACTTGAAGACAGGTCTTTTGAACTACTACATGAGGATTTAAAAGAAAAACATTTTTTTTAAAGTTTACAGGCTTTATGATACACCAGTAAGCAAAAAACATTCACATTATAAAATTCTGGAAGGAGAAAAGAAAGAAAAAGGCATAAAAAACACATTTAATAAAATAATAGTGAAAAATTTTACAAGTCTTGGGAGAGAGGGAGATATCCAAATCTAGGAAGTGCAAAAGTCTCCAAATAGATTCAACCCAAATGCATCCTCTCTAAGGGACTAAGGGACATTATAGTCAAATTATCAAAAGTCAAAGACAAAGGAAGAATTATAAAACCAACAAGAGAAAAGCAACAAGCCAAATATAAGGGAATCCCCATTATACTGATAGCAGATTTCTCATCAGGAACCTTACAGGCCAAGAGAAAATTGAATGATACATTCAAAATACTGAAAGAAAGTAACTGTCAGTCAATATTATATCCAGCAAAACTACCCTTCAGAAATAAAGGAGACACAGTCAACAACCAGAAAAAAAAAAAAAAAAAAAATCAAATGACTGATGTAAGTTCTCATCTATCAAATAACCTTGAATGTAAATTGATTCAATTTCCCAATGAAAAGATTTAGACCAGCCAAGTGAATTAAAAATAAAGACCCAGTCAGGCATGGTGGCTCATGCCGAAGAGGGTGCATCAGCTGAGGTCAAGAGTTTAAGACCAGCCTGGCCAATATGGTGAAATCCCATCTTTTCTAAAAATGCAAAAATTAGCCAGGCGTGGTGGCAGACATCTGTAATCCCAGCTACTTCAGAGGCTGAGGCAGGAGAATTGCTTGAACCTGGGAGGTGGAGGTTGCAGTGAGCCAAGATCATGCCACTGCACTCTAGCCTGGGCAACAAAGCAAGACTCCATATATATATCTAAAAAGAATTGACTCACTATCATGAGAACAGCATGAGGGTAACCATGATTAAATTACCTCCCACCAGGTTCCTCTCACAACACATGGAGATTATAGAAAATAAATTCAAGATGAGACTTGGGTGGTGACACAGCCAAACCATATCAGAAGGGGTCTACTTGCAGTTTTCTGTAGAGGGCTAGCCAGCTGTCCCAGCACCATTTATTAAATAGGGAATCCTTTCCCCATTGCTTGTTTTTGTCAGGTTTGCCAAAGATCAGATGGTTGTAGGTGTACAGTGTTGTTTCTGGGTTCTCTATTCTGTTCCATTGGTCTATGTATCTGTCCTTTACAACTACCATGCTGTTTGGGTTACTGTAGCCCTATAGTATAGTTAGAAGTCAGGAAGCGTGGTGCCTCCAGCTTTGTTCTTTTTGCTTAGGATTGCCTTGGCTATTTGGGTTCTGTTTTGGTTCCATATGAATTTTAAGATGTTTTTTTCTAATTCTGTGAAGAATGTCAATTATAGTTTAATGGGAATAGCATTGAATCTATAAATTACTTTGAGCAATATGGCCCCATTTTCACAGTATGGATTCTTCCTATCCATGAGCATGGAATTGTTTTTCCATTGTTTGTATAATCTATTATTTCTTTGAACAGTGCTTTATGGCTCTCCTTAAAGAGGTCTTTCACTTCCTTATTAGCTGTATTCCTAAATATTTTATTTTTTGTGGCAATTGTGAATGGGAGTTCATTTGTGATTTGGCTCTTGTCTGTTGTTGGTATGTAGGAATACTAGCAATTTTTGCACATTGATTTTTGTATCTTGAAACTTTGCAGAAGTTATTACTTGCCAGGTTAAAAAGCTTTTGGGCTGAGATGATGGGGTTGCCTAAATATAGAATCATGTCATCTGCAAACAAAGATAATTTGACCTCCTCTGTTTTTATGAGAATTTTTTTGTTCCTTTCTTTTGTCAGCAACTTCCAATACTATGTTAAATAGAAGTGGTGAGAGAGGACATCCTTGTCTTGTGCTGGTTTTCAAAAGGAATGCTTCCAGCTTTTGCCCATTCAGTATGATATAAGCTGTGGGTTTGTAAAAAGATTAACAAACTTCACAACCCATTAGCTAAGTGGCCATGGAAAAATGGAGAAAAAACAAATTAATAAAATCAGAAACAAAAAGGAGACATAATCACCGAGACCACAGAAATATAAATGATCATTAGAAACTATTACGAACAACTACACACAAATAAGTTGAGAAAACTAGAGGAAACTGATAAATTCCTGGATACAGACAACCAACCAACTTTAAACGAAAAAGAAATGAGAAACCTGAGCATTCCAATAATGAGTAATGAGATTGAATTAGTAATGAAAAGTCTCCCAAAAAAGAAAAGTCCAGAAACAAATGGCTTCACAGCTTAATTTTTTTTAATTACAAAGATTTTTATTCTGATTTTTTTCCTTTATAAGATATATAGGCCGGGCACGGTGGCTCAAGCCTGTAATCCCAGCACTTTGGGAGGCCAAGGCAGTTGGATCACGAGGTCAAGAGATCAAGACCATCCCGGTCAACATGGTGAAACCCCGTCTCTACTAAAAATACAAAAAATTAGCTGGGCGTGGTGGCGCATGCCTGTAATCCCAGCTACTCAGGAGGCTGAGGCAGGAGAATTGCCTGAACCCAGGAGGCGGAGGTTGCAGTGAGCCGAGATCGCGCCATTGCACTCCAGCCTGGGCAACAAGAGCGAAACTCCTTCTCAAAAAAAAAGAAAAAAGAAAAAAGATATATCATATAGCTGAGTTTAGTAAAGACCCTTTTGAAACCATTCCTGTGCTGAATAATATTCAGAGAATAATGATACATCAATCTTATTATTTCCTCAGTAGCTTTTTAAAAATTATATTTTAAGTTCTGGGATACATGTGCAGAATGTGCATGTTTGTTACATAGGTACACACATGCATGGTGGTTTGCTGCACCCATCGACCCATCATCTATATTAGGTATGTCTCCTAATGCTATTCCTCCCCTAGCCCCATCCCACTACAGGCCCCAGTGTGTGATGTTTCCCTCCCTGTGTTCATGTGTTCTCATTGTCCAACTCCCACTTATGAGTGAGAACATGCGTTATTTGGTTTTCTGTTCCTGAGTTAGTTTGCTGAGAATGATGGTTTCCAGCTTCATCCATGTCCCTGCAAATGACATGAACCCATCCTTTTGTATGGCTGCATAGTATTCCATGGTGCAGATGTGCCACATGTTCTTTATTCAGTCTATCGTTGATGGACATTTGGGTTTGTTCCAAGTCTTTGTTATTGTGAACGGTGCTGCAGTAAACATACGAGGGCATGTGTCTTTACAGTAGAATGATTTATAATCCTTTGGGTATATACCCAGTAATAAGATTGCTGGGTCAAATGATATTTCTGGTTCTAGATCCTTGGGAAATCACCACACTATCTTGTATAATGGTTGGACTAATTTACACTCCCGCAAACAGGGTAAAATGTTCCTATTTCTCCACACCCTCTCCAGCAGCTGTTGTTTTCTGACTTTTTAATAATCACCATTCTAACTGGCATGAGATGGTATCTCATTGTGGTTTTGATTTGCATTTCTCTAATGACCAGTGATGATGAGCTTTTTTTTATATGTTTGTTGGCCGAATCAATGTCTTCTTTTAAGAAGTGTCTATTTATATCCTTCACCCACTCTTTGATGGGGTTGTTTGTCTTTTTCTTATAAATTTG
This sequence comes from Callithrix jacchus, assembly GCF_049354715.1. Classification (NCBI taxonomy): domain Eukaryota; kingdom Metazoa; phylum Chordata; class Mammalia; order Primates; family Cebidae; genus Callithrix; species Callithrix jacchus. The sequence goes on along the minus strand of NC_133516.1, from coordinate 104,256,805 downwards.
TTTAAGTTCCTTGTAGATTCTGAATATTAGCCCTTTGTCAAATAGATAGATTACAAAAATATTCTCCTCTTCAATGGGTGGCCTGCTCACTCTGATGAGTTTCTTTTGCTGTGCAGAAGATCTTTAGTTTAATTACATCCTATTTGTCAATTTTAGCTTTTGTTACCATTGCTTTTGGTGTTTTAGTCACGAAGTCTTTGGCCATGCCTATGTTCTGAATGGTATTGAATAGGTTTTCTTCTAGGGTTTTATGGTTTTAAAGCTTACCTTTAAGTCTTTAATCCATCGAGTTAATTTTTGTATAAGGTATAAGGAAGGGGTCCAGTTTCAGTTTTCTGCATATGGCTAGCCAGTTTTCCCAACACTATTTATTAAATATGTAATCCTTTCCCCGTTACTTGTTTTTTTAGGTTTGTCAAAGATTAGATAGTGGTAAATGTATGGCGTTATTTCAGAGGCCTCTGCTCTGTTCCATTGGTCTGTATGTCTGTTTTGGTACCAGTGCCATGCTGTTTTGGGTTCTGTAGCATTGTAGTATAATTTGAGTCAGGTAGCGTGATGCCTCCAGCTTTATTCTTTTTTTTTTTTTTTTTTTTTAAGGAAGATGGCAGTTTTATTTAAACACAAAACGTGCACATAAGCTGTCTATTCATTTTCTTCACTGCGCAGCCTGGCATTGGGGTTGGTGACTCTGATGGCCAGCTGGGCAGCTCTTTCCATGATGGCTTTGCGATTCTTGGAGGAAACATTGTGAGCGATCTCAGCACAGTAAGATTTGTTGCACATCAGCAGCACTTCCAGCTCCTTGACGTTGTGGACCAGGAACTTCCGGAAGCCACTGGGCAGCATGTGCTTTGTCTTCTTATTGCTCCCATAACCAATGTTAGGCATTAAGATCTGGCCCTTGAACCTTCTACGAACCCTGTTGTCAATACCTCTGGGTTTCCGCCAGTTACGCTTAATTTTGACATATCGGTCTGACTGGTGCCGGATGAACTTCTTGGTTCTCTTTTTGACGATCTTGGGTTTCACAAGGTGTTTAAGGCCATGATGCCTGTAAAATGGAGATGACACAACTCGCTGAATGTCTGCAGTGCCGACCAAGAGATGGCTGCTATCTCTCCAGCTTTATTCTTTTTGCTTAGAATTGTCTTGGCTGTGTGGGCTCCTTTTTGGTTCTATGTGAAATTTAAAGTCGTTTTTTCTAGTTCTGTGAAGAAAGTCAGTAGTAGCTTGATGGGGATAGCACTGAATCTATACATCACTTTGGGCAATGTGGTCATTTTCCTGATATTGATTCTTCCTATCCATGAGCATGGAATGTTTTTCTATTTGTTTGTATCCTCATTATTTCCTTGAGCAGTGGTTTTTAGTTCTCCTTGATGAGGTTCTTCGCATCCCTTGTAAGTTGTATTTCTAGGTATTTTATTCTCTTTGTAGCAGTTGTGAATGGGAGTTCACTCATGATTTGGCTCTCTATTTGTCTGTTATTCGTGTATAGGAATGCTTGTGATTTTTGCCCATTGATTGTATATCCTGAGACTTTGCTGAAGTTGCTTATCAGCTTAAGGCGATTTGGGCTGAGAAGATGAGGTTTTCTAAATATACAATCATTACATCTGGAAACAAAGATAATTTAACTTCTCCTCTTCTTATTTGAATACTCTATATTCTTTATCTTGCCTGATTGCCCTGGCCAGAACTTCCAATACTATGTTGAATAGGAGTGGTGAGAGAGGGCATCCTTCTCTTGTGCTAGTTTTCAAAGGGAATGCTTCCAGATTTTGCCCATTCAGTGTGATATTGGCTGTGGGTTTGTCATAAATAGCTCTTATTATTTTGAGATACATTCCATCAATACCTAGTTTATTGAAAGTTTGTAGCATGAAGGGGTGTTGAATTTAATCAAAGGCCTTGTCTGCATCTATTGAGATAATCATGTGGTTTTTGTCTTTGGTTCTGTTTATGTGATGCATTACATTTCTTGATTTGCATATGTTGAACCAGCCTTTCATCCCAGGTCTGATGCCAACTTAATTGTGGTGGATAAGCTTTTTGATGTGCTGCTGGATTCAATTTGCCAGTATTTTATTGAGAATTTTCACATTGGTGTTCATCAGAGATACTGGCCTGAAATTTTCTTTTTTGTTGTGTCTGAGTCAGGTTTTGTGTCAGGATCATGCTGGCCTCATAAAATGAGTTAGGGAGGAGTCCCTCTTTTTCTATTGTTTGGAATAGCTTTAGAAGGCATGGTACCAGCCCCTCTTTGTACCTCTGGTAGTATTTGGGTGTGAATCTGTCTGGTCCGAAGCTTGTTTTTGGCTGGTAGACTATTAATTACTGTCTCAATTTCAGAACTTGTTATTGGTCTATTCAGGGATTCAGCTTCTTCCTGGTTTAGTCTTGGGAGGGTGTATGTGTCCAGGAATTTATCCATTTTTTTTTTCTAGATTTTCTAGTTTATCTGCCTAGAGTTCTTTATACTGTTCTCTGATGATAGTTTGTATTTCTGTGAGATCAGTGGTGATATCACCTTTATCATTTTTATTGTATCTGTTTGATCCTTCTCTGTTTTATTCTTTATTTGTCTAGCTAGCAGTCTATCTATTTTGGTATTCTTTTCCAAAAAACCAGCTCCTAGATGCATTGATTTTTTGAAGGGTTTTTCGTGTCTCTATTTCCTTCAGTTCTGCTCTGATCTTAGTTATTTCTTGTCTTCTGCTAGCTGTTGAATTTGTTTGTTCTTGCTTCTCTAGTTCTTCTAATTGTGATGTTAGAGTATCAATTTTAGATCTTTTCTCCTTTCTCCTCTGGGAATTTAGTGCTATAAATTTCTTTCTACACACTGCTTTAGCTGTGTCCAAGAGGTTCTAGTACATTGTGTCTTTGTTCTCATTGATTTCGAGGAACGTATTTATTTCTGACTCAATTTTGTTATTTACTCAGTAGTCATTAAGGAGCAGACTGTTCAGTTTTCATATAGTTGTGTGGTTTGGAGTGATTTTCTTAGTCCTGAGTTCTAGTTTGATTGCACTGTGGTCTGAGAGACTGTTATAATTTCTGTGCCTTTGCATTTGCTGAGGAGTGTTTTACTTCCAATTATGTGGTCAGTTTTAGAATATGTGTGACATGATGCTGAGAAGAATGCATATTCTGTTGATATGGGGTGGAGAGTTCTGTAGATGTCTAGTAGATCCACTTGGTTCAGAACTGAATTCAAGTCCTGAATATCCTTGTTAATTTTCTGTCTCGTTGAACTGTCTAATATTGACAATGAGATGTTAAAGTCTCCCACTACTATTGTGTGGGAGTCTAAGTCTCTTTTTGTAGGCATCTAAGAGCTTACTTTATGAATCTGGGTGCTCCTGTACAGGGTGCATATATATTTAGGATAGTTAGCTCTTCTTGTTGCATTTATCCCTTTACCATTATGTAATACCCTTCTTCTCTTTTTTTTTAATCTTTGTTGGTTTAAAGTCTGTTTTATCAGAGACTAGGCTTGCAACCCCTGCCTTTTTCTTTTTCTTTTGTTTTGCTTTCTATTTGCTTGGTAAATATTTTTCCATCCCTTTATTTTGAGCCTATGTGTGTCTTGGCACATGACGTGGGTCTCCTGAATACAGAGCACCAATGAGTCTTGACTCTTTATACAATTTGCAAGTTGGTGTCTTTTAATTGGGGCATTTAGCTCATTTACCTTTAAGGTTAATATTGGTACATGTAAATTTGATCCTGTCATTATAATGCTAGCTGGTTATTTTGCCCATTAGTTGATGCAGTTCTTTCATAATGTTGATGATCTTTACAATTTGGTGTGTTTTTGCAGTGGCTGGTACTGGTTTTTCCTTTCCATATTTAATGCTTCCTTCAGAAGCTCATGTAAGGCAGGCCTGGTGGTGACAAAATCTCTCAGCATTTACTTGTCTTCAGAGGATATTATTTCCCCTTCACTTATGAAACTTAGTTTGGTTGGATATGCAATTATGGGTTAAAAATTCTTTTCTTTAAGAATGTCAAATATTGGCTCCTACTCTCTTCTGGCTTGTAGAGTTTCTGCAGAAAGATCCACTGTTAGTCTGATGGGTTTCCCTTTGTGGGTAACCCTACCTTTCTCTCTGGCTGCCCTTAACATTATTTCCTTCATTTCAACCTTGGTGAATTTGATGATTATGTGTATTGGGGTTGCTCTTCTTGAGGCGTATCTCTGTGTCTTCTTAGATTTCTTTCTTCAGTGTTTTATGGTTTTCCTTGCAGAGATCTTTCATCTCCTTGGTTAAATTTGTTCCTAGATTATTTATTTATTTTTGTAGCTATTGTAAAATGAGACTGCTTTACTGAGTTCTTTTTCATCTGGTTTGTTGTTTGTATATAGAAATGTTACTAAGTTTTCTATGCTGCATTCCAGCCCAGATACTATGCTTTTCCCATGGTCTTTGCAACCCACAGACCAGGAGATTCCCTCAGGTGCCTATGCCGCCAGGGCTGTGGGTTTCAAGCACAAAACTGGGTGGCCATTTGGGCAGATACCAAGCTAGCTTCAGTTTTTTTTTTTCATACCCCAGTGGCACCTGGAATACCGCAAGGCAGACTGTGAACTATCCTGGAAAGGGGGTTGAAGTCAGGGAACCAAGTGGTCTACCTCAGTGGATTCCACCACCACAGGGCCCATCAAACTAAGATCCACTGGCTTGAAATTCTCGCTGCCAGCACAGAATTCTGAAGTTGACCTGGGATGCTTGAGCTCGGTGCGGGCAGGGGCATCTGCCATTACTGAGGCTTGAGTAGGTAGTTTTCCCCTCACAGTGTAAACAAAGACACCAGGAAAGTCAACCTGGGCAGAGCCCACCGCAGCTCTGCAAATCTGCTGTTGCCAAATTGCCTCTCTAGATTCCTTCTCTCTGGGCATGTCATCTCAGAAAGAGAGGCAGCATCCCCCGTTGGGGATTTATAAATAAAACTCCCATCTCTCTGGGACAGAGTACTTGGGGGAAAGGATATTTGTGGGCTCAGCTTTAGCAGACTTAAACGTTTCTGCCTGCTGGGTCTGAAGAGAACATCGGACCTCCCAGCACAGCACTCGAGCTCTGCTAAGGGACAGACTACCTCCTTAAGTGGGTCCTTGACCCCTGTGCCTCCTGACTGGGAGATACCTCCAAGCAAGGGTTGACAGACATCTCACATGGGAGAGCTCTGGCTGGCATCTGGTGGGTTCCCCTCTGGGATGAAGCTTCCAGAGGAAGGAACAGGCAGCAATCTTTGCTGTTTTGCAGCCTATGCTGGTGATACCCAAGCAAACAGGGTCTGGAGTGGACCTCCAGCAAAATCCAGCGGACCTGCAGCAGAGGGGCCTGACTGCTAGAAGGAGACCTAACAAACAGAAAAGAATAGCATGAACATCAACAAACGGACATCCACACAGAAACCCCATTTGAAGGTCACCAGCATCAAAGGCCAAAGGTAAATAAATTCACAAAGATGAGGAAAAACCAGCACAGAAAGGCTGAAAATCCCAAAAACCAGAACGCCTCTTCTCCTCCAAAGGATCACAACTCCTCACTAGCCAGGGAACAAAACCGGACTGAGAAAGAGTTTGACAAATTGACGGAAGTAGGCTTCAGAACGTGGACTAGAATAACTCTCGGTAAACTGGGATAAAAAGAAAGTTTCTCCACTTAAAGAATATCTACAGAATAAAGCAGAAGCAGGAGACAAACAAAGATGAGAGTCCTCAACTAGTTCACCTAGTTCAACTTTCTAATTCCATAGTTTCTGAGTCCGATGTGCATTCCTTCCCTTTAGCTCTGTAGAATGTTTTACAGTCACCATAGTTTTAACCTATTTCAAATTATGTTTTTGAAAAGTTGCTGTATTACAGTTTTTAAAAAATAAAGAAAATGGAGTACTATAAAGAATTCTGTGCCCACAAATTTGGTAACACAGATGAAATAAACCAATTCTTTAAAAGACAAAACCTGCCAAAACAGTTTGGCCATTTAAACAGGACTCTGTCTATCAATTAAGTTGAAAGAGAAAGAGGCAAATTAAGCAGAACTATATCTATTAAATAAACTGAATCAATAATTAATAACCTTTTAGAACAGTTAGCACTAGGCCTAGATGGGTTCAGTGATCAATTTTGTTAAATATTTAAGGAAGAAATTATACCAATTCTCTATCATCTCTTTCAGAAACCTAAGTGGAGGGAATGCTTCCTAGCTCATTCTGTAAGGTTGGCATTATCCTGATATCTAAACCAGACAAAAACATTACTAAAAAAGAACACCACAGACCATTATCTCTCATAGACATACATCTTAAAATCCTCAGTAAAATATTAGCAAATCAAATCCAAGAATGTATTAAAAGAATTGTATTTCATGACCAAATGGAGTTTATTCCAGATATGCATGGCTGGCTCAAAATTCAAAAATTAATTAATATCATCCATCACATCAATAGGCTAAATGAAAAAAAATCATATGATCATTTCAATTGATACAGAAAAAGCATTTGACAAAATTTAACACTCATTTATGAGTTTTTAAAAACTCTCAGTAAACTGGGATAAAAAGAAACTTTCTCAATTTAAAGAATATCTACAAGAAACTCTACAGCTAACTTCATAATTAATGCTGAAAGCTTTCTCACTATGATCAGAAACAAGGCAGGGATGACTCTTTTCACCACTGCTTTTCAACTGGAATTTCTAAGTCATGCAATGACAAGAAAAAAATTAATAAAATGGATCAAGATTGGTAATGAAGGAATAAAATTGTCTTTGCTCATACATGATGTAATTATCTATGTAAAGCATCTGAAGGAATTGACCAAAAAAAATAACAAATTAGTTTTGTATGTTAACCTTGTGTTTTACAAGCCAATCACTTTCCTATAAGCCAGCAGTGAACAAGTGGAATTTGAAATTATATAACATAATACCATTTATATTAGCATCCCCAAGGTGAAATACTTAGGTATAAGTCTAACGGAATATGTGCAACATCTACACGAAGAAAATGGTGAAACTCTGATGAAAAAGAATCAAAGAAAATGAAAGTAAAAGGGGAGAGACCTTGTGTTCACAGCTAGGGTGAATCAATATTATCAAAATGCCAGTTTTTCCCACTTGGTCTATGGATCCAACACAATCCTCATCATAATCTCGGCACGTTATTTTTTGGATATAAACAAATAGATTTTTAAGTTTATCAAGAGAGGCAAAAAACTCAGAAGAGTCAACACATCGAAGGGGAACAAAGCTGGGGGCGTGACACTATCCAACTTCAAGATTTACTGTAAAGCCACAATAATCAAGACAGCGTGGTATTAGCAGAAGAAGACACAGATAACCAAATGAAACCAAATGGAGAGCCTAGAAATAGACCTGCATAAATACTAGCAAAGGCAATACATTGGAGTCTTTTGAACAGATGGTGTTGGAACAACTGGGCATCCATATGCAAAAATAAACTGAATCTAGATAAAGATCTCACACCTTTCACAAAAATGTACTCAAAATCCATCCATGACCTAAAAATAAAATGCAAAATTAAAAAAAATCCTAAAAGGTAACGTAAGAGAAAGTCTAAATGACCTTCGGTTTTAGCTATCAGAGTAAAGGCATAATCCATGGAATAAAGAGTTGAGAAGCTGGACTTCAGAAAAATGAAAAACTTCTAGTCTGTGAAAGACACTGTCAAGAGAATGAAAACACAAGCCACATACTAGAAAAAAAACCACAGTCATCCTTGCTACAAATGGGGGATTGGTTGTATCACCCCACGGATACCAAAATCCGCAGATGCTCATATACCTTCTATGAAATGGCTTAGTATTTGCATATAACCACCTGTATTCTTTAGATCATCTCTAGATTACTTACAATACCTAATCCAATGCCTGTATATCCCGACATCCTGCGGACTCAATGTAGTATGGCAAATTCAAGTTTTGCTTTTTAGACGTTTGTGGAATTTTTCCAAATATTTCCAATCCATGGTTGGTTGAATCCACAGATTTGAAACCCATGGATACAGAAGGCCAACTGTATTAGCAAAAGACGTATTCAATCAAAGACTGTTATCCAAAACACATAAAGAACTCTTAAAACTCAGCAATATGCAAGCAAACAACCAGATTAAAAAACAGGTGAAAAATCTTAACAGACACTTTACCAAAGAAGACATATATGGAAAATGTATCTAGGTATGGAAAAGAAGCGTATGAAAAGATGCTCTGCATCATATGTCATCAGAGAAAGGCAGATTAAAACAACAATGGGAACCACTACACACCAGAGGGGAGGAGTGGAACATGTACTCTCATTAACGCTAGCAGGAATGTAAAGTGGTACCTCTACTTTGAAATACAGTTTGGCAGTTTCTTACAAAGCTAAGCAGTCTCTCACCATGCAATCCAATCATGTTTTTTCTTATTTACCCAAATAGTTAAAAACTTACGTTCATACAAAAACCTGTGCATGGATGTTAATTGCAGCTTTTTTTATAATTGCCAAAACTTGGTAGCAGCCAAGATGTTTTTTTAGCAGGCAAATACATAAATAAACTGTGGTATAGTCCAAAATGGAATATTATTTGGTACTAAACAAATGAGCCATTAAGACATGAAAAGTCATGGGGACACTTAAATGCATATTTTTAAGTGAAAAAAACCAGTCTGAAAATGCCGTCTACTGTAACACTCCAATTATGTAACACTCTGGAAGAGACACGACTGTGGAGACAGGATATCAGTATTGCCTGTAGTTAGCTGGCAGGGAAGGAGGAATAGGTAAAACAGAGAGGATTTTTAGGCAGTGAAATTGGTCTGTAAAATGCTCTCATGGTGGAGATACGTCATTGTGTACTTGCCTGAAAACATTAAATCCAATCCCAAGAGTGGCCCCTAATGCTAACACTGGGCTTTGGGTGATAATGATGATGTTTTAATGTAGGTTCCTTAATTGTAACAAATGTACCACTCTAGCCAGTTATGCTGATAACCAGGCAGGCCTTGCGTGTTGTGTGAGAGCAGAGGTTCAATGGAAAATCTCTGTACCTTCCACTAAATTTTGCTGTGATCCTAGCACTTCTCTAAAAAATAAAGTCTATTAACTTTTCTTTTCTGTTTCGTTGTTAATTATAATGGCAAACAAAAAATTTGGAGACAATAGGGTTAAGAGAGGATATGGAAAATATATCATTAACACCTATTAAGATATGCTTATTAACAAGTGCTCTGGGATAATAATCTAAGTTTCAAAAGTTGAATAAAAAAGTTTTTATAGACCATGGGTTTGTTTAGTGATCCCATTCTTAAAGCAGGTACTCAATAAGCATAGAAATAATTTCAGAATGAAAAATGTATCAACAGTCTTAAATATAATATCATTTAGACAATACAGATAATGCATGAGACAATTCAAGATCCTAAAATGTAAACCCTATATGGACATCAAGCACTCCCCTACTTGAATTATCACTAAAAGACGCACACTACCTAAAGCGACATTCTCCTTGCTATGATGCAGTATCAATGAGTCGTTTGGTCGAGCAGCACGCTCGGCTTCTGAACGTATGCATTCTGAAAAAGACATCGGGGGTAGACAGAGAAATGTGCATTAATAGATCTGACTCCTACTTAAAATCATGTTTCTTCACATTCTTCAGATTATTTTTGTAGTGCAGATGCCAATGAATATCTAAATTATGACAGTTAAACAAAGTCTCGGCACAATGTGTCCCAATATGAACTTCCGACTTGCTCTCCCTCACTGACTGGCGCAGTCCTGCTTTAAGCCCAGCGTGCCCGTCATCCCCCTCCTGCTTTATATGCAAGTCTTCTTCCAGGCTGATGTGCATTTAGTCTATCTCCGAGTGTGGAGGAAAACGATTTACTGTCTTTTACAAGCTTTTCAAGCACCAATGAGAAGGTAGAAAGGTTTAGTGGTGATGTATTGATTGGCTGCTGGTGGGGAACAAAAGGATTTTCCTAAGCATCGTTGCAATCACATCACACAGTCTCCGATGGAAAAGGGTCCCCAACCTTTTTGGCACCAAGGATCCATTTTGAGGAAGATAATGTTTCCACAGACAAGGGGAAACGGAGGGCAGTGTTTCCTGGATGAAACTGTTTCACCTCCGATCATCAGGCAGAAGTTAGATTCTCATAAGGAACGCATAACATAGATTCCTGGCATGCACAGTTCACAGCAGGGTTCATGCTCCTGTGAGAACAAATGCCTCCGACTGATCTGACAAGAGGTGGAGTTCAGGCCACAATTCTCACTCGCCTGCCACACATCTCCTGCTGTGCAGCACAGTCCCTAAGAGCCAAGGACTGGTACCAGTCTGCTGCCCCGGGGTGGGAGACTGGTGATGTAGACAATGGCCTATTAAGTTTACATTTTTGTAAGCCAAGCTCTTAGTAGGAATTGGTAGTAATTATTGGCAAAGTACTCTGCTAGGCACAGAGATATCATAATAAACAATACCCCCTTTTTTCCCAAGAGTTTAAGATCCAGGAGAGACAGCAGCTAGGGAAGCAATTATAATGTAAAGTTTTCACTGCAGTGATCAAAGTCACATGTGACGTACAGAAGTTTAAAGGAAGAGATGTTTAAATTCCAGGAAAACTGGAGTAAGAGATTCGAAAAACTTTCCTATACTGAGTAATGTTTTAGCTGGACCTGAGTACATGAGGAGTTTTCCAAGAAAATGGAGGGAAAATGTTAACAAAAATAATGGCATGTGAAGAAGGTACAAAGCCAAATAAAAATTTACAAGAGTTATAAATAGTTCAGTATTGCCATGAAGCGAGAATACCTGGATGTGTGATTGAGTTGAGGCTGGCTATCGGCAGGCTCTAACTGTGCAAGGCACAAGGCTCCTAGAATGTGTTCACACGGAAAAGGTACACTCGTAGCTTCTCTATAGTGAGTGTATCTGACCAGCAAAGAGAAACATTTTAGAGTAAAATTTAATGCTCAGTGTTATTCTGGAAAAACTTTTAATCTAGTGCCCCTCTCAGCTGCCATTTTCTTTAACAAACTGTTCTTTTAAGATAATAATTTATTGAATGAGTAGGGTAGGAGTAGAGTTTGGAGTAGAGTTTATGTTCTTTATTTCCATCTCTCTACGACTAGCAGATGTTATTATTCTCATTTTACAGATAAAGAAATGTAGATTAAGTGATTTAACAATTTGACCAAGACTACCTGGCTAGTAAGCTGCTTCAGGTGCCCAATTATAAATCTTAGTGCAAGTAAGCCGTACTTGCACTTACGTGAGTAGAAATCACAGGTGAGACCATAAGAAATATGCTAGGATATATACACAACCCAAATTAACCCAAATTGAAGTGAGTCTAAGCCATGTTACTGCAAGAGCACTGAGAGACAAACTTTTAAAAGAGCAGATCGAGGCCGGGAGCGGTGGCTCACGCCTGTAATCGCAGCACTTTGGGAGGCTGAGGCAGGTGGATCACAAGGTCAAGAGATCGAGACCATCCTGGTCAACATGGTGAAACCCCGTCTCTACTAAAAATACAAAAAATTAGCTGGGCATGGTGGCACGTGCCTGTAATCCCAGCTACTCAGGAGGCTGAGGCAGGAGAATTGCCTGAACCCAGGAGGCGGAGGTTGCTGTGAGCCGAGATCGCGCCATTGCACTCCAGCCTGGGTAACGAGAGCGAAACTCCGTCTCAAAATAAATAAATTAATTAAAATAAAATAAAAGAGCAGATCGAATGGCAAGTCCATAAAATCAGGGTTACCAAGGCATCTGGACACAGACACTATGAATTCTAGATCGGAATGGGATTGGTTAAGTTAGGGAAGAGACAATCGTCAGAATTCATGGGCTTAGAACAGTGGCTTGCACAGTTCCCTGGTACATGGCTGGATCAAGCTGGGTTAAAAATAAAGGTCAACCCAAACCTATAGTGAACCAGACTAAACATATGGACAGAGAGTTTATGGAAAAATAAGTAAAAAGTCTCTTAGTCATATGAAAAGATATTCCACATTAATCATGGTAAGAGGAATGCAAATTAAAAGTATTTGGAAATACCATTTCTCATCTCAAACTCGCAAAATCCAAAAGTTTAACAACATACACTGTTGGGTGAGGTTGTGGAGAGACAGGTATGTCTGTATATTGGTATTGTTCAATTTTTTAGTGAGGAAGAAAGGAGATATACATGTAAAATAAGTAAGTTTAAAGCACTTCAGGAAGCTGAGGTGGGCAGATCATGTGGTCAGGAGATCAAGACCATCCTGGTTAACATGGTGAAAGCCCATCTCTACTAAAAATACAAAAAATTAGCTGGGCATCGTGGCAGGCATCTGTAGTCCCTGCTACTTGGGAGTCCAAGGAAGGAAAATCACTTGAACCCAGGAGGCAGAGGTTACAGTGAGCTGAGATCAGGCCGCTGCACTCCAGCCTGGGTGACAGAGCAAGACTCCATCTCAAAAGAAACAAACAAACAACAGCAAGAAAAAAACCCTCAGTCCTAAATTTTAATCAAAAAAGTATCAATATCAACTCATGATGTATTTTTATCTTTCAAAATACATATATCTTATCTGCTGCTATGTTGAGGGATAATTCATTACATAGTTATAAACAACTAATATAGTTATCAACCACACTGACCTAATTGATATTTTTAGAACACTAACCCAGCATCTGCAGAATACATTCTTTGCAAGTGCACATCGTATATTCAATGAGTTTGACCACATTCTGTGGCACAAAACAAGTCTCAAAAACTTGAAGAAACTGAAGTCATACAAAAGATGTTCTCCAACCAAAACAGAATTAAATTAGAAATCAATTACAATGAGATTTTTAAGAAAACACCAAATATTTAGAAATCAAACACATTTCTAAGCAACCCTTTGCTCAAAGAAGAAATTCATAAAGAAATTAGTTTTCACTGGATAATGAAAATACAAGATACAAATATACAAATTTGAAATAAGCAGCTAACACAGTGGATTTGGAAAAAAGTAATACCTTGAGGTGCTAATTTTAAAGGAAGAAATGTGTGCAATTCACCCATAGAAGCAAGAAACAAAGGAGAGAAAAGACAATAAGAAATCTAAGAGCAGAAATAAATAAAACAGGAAACAAGCAATGCAAAAAATTAAGGAAACCAAAACCTGGTTTTTTGAAAAGATCATCAACATTTATAAACCAACAACTAGACTGATCAAGACAAAAATAGAAAGAACACAAATCTCTAATATCAGGAAGGAAAGAAGGGCCATTCATATAGATTTACATTCATGAAAAGTGAGGGAATCTTATTAACAATATTATGCTAATCAAATTCAGTAACAGTTGAAATGGACAAGTTCATTGAAGACAAAGCTTTTGAAACTTAAGAATAAAAAAATCTGAAAACCTTATATCTTTAAAAAACTGAATTTATTGATAAAAAGCCTTCTATCAAACTGGCTACACTGACAAATTTAAGCAAACATGTAAGGAAGAAGTAATATTAATTTTACACACAAACCCTTTTAGAAAATCAAGGAGACAACACTTTCTAACTCATTTTATGAAAGTAAAATTAACCATCGATCGAAACCATATAAACACATTACAAATTAAAAAACATTGACCAGCAACACTTACAAATGATACAAATTTTTTTCACAAAATATTAACAGATCCAATATTGCACTATGTAAAAAGTAAAGTATTAGGTATATAATTTCCACAAATACACTCTAACAGTTTGAGGAAGTTTTTTTCTCTTCCCTAGAACTAATTGAACTTAGTAAAGTAATAATATAAAATACCAATACTATTTCAAAACAATTATATTTTTCTATACTAGCACAAAGAATTTAAAAATGAAATTTTTAAAATGTTTACAGTAATGCAAAAAATACCTAGTAAAAAAGGTAATAAAAGATGTATAAGACCTGTACACTGAAAACTATAAAATATTACGGAGTAAATTCAATAAATCCTGTATAATGGAAAGTCCCAATATTATTAAGACGTCAATTCTCCTCAAGAACAGACTCAATCAAAATGTGGTAGTCTTTTCTGTGGAAATTGCAAAGATGATTCTAAAATTTATATATAAATGCAAACCTAGAATAGCCGAATCTATTTGTTTAAAAATAATAACAAAAAAGAGAGAGAGAGAGAGAGAGAGAGAGAGAGAGAGAGAGAGAGAAATCTACTTACGTTTAAGCTCCACTCTGAAGCTACAGTGATCAAAACAATCTGGTATTGGCTAAAAGATAATCACATTTATCAGTGAAATACATAATCCAGAAATAGACACATGCATATGTACTTTATTGATTTTATCTCCTTGGTTAAATTTATCTCTTAGTATTTTATTTTCTGTAGCTATTAAAAATTAGATTTTTAAGAAATTTCCTTCTCAGTTCACTGTTAGTGTATAGATAAACTACTGCTTGTTAATGTTGATTTTGTATCCTGCAACTTTACTAAATTCATTTTTTAGTTCTAAGAGTTTTTGGTGGAGTCTTTTGAGTTTTCCGTATATAAGGTCATGTTGTCTGCAGACAGCAACAATTTGGCTTCTTTATTTTCTCTCTGGATCCCTTTATTTCTTTCTCTTGCCTAATTGCTCCAGCCAGAACTTCCAGCATTATGAGGAAATGTTATTAACAACTTTGTGCTTCCAGTACCATGTTGAATAGAAGTGGCAAGAGCAGGCATCCTTGTCTTGTTTCTGATCTTAGAGGTAAGACTTTCATTTTCCCCCCACTAACTGTGATGTCAGCTGTGAGTTTTTCGTATATAAACATTATTGTACTGAGGTACCTTCCTTCTATACCTAATTTATTGAGAATTTTTATCACGAAAGGATGTTGAATTTTTAAGGCTTTTTCACATCTGTAGAAATAATCCTGTGGTTTCTGTTCTTCATTCTCTTCATGAGATGGATCGTGTTGATTGGTTTGTGCATGTTGATCCTCATCTCTGGATGACGCCTGCTCGATCATGATTAATGGTCTTTTTAATCTGCTACGTAATTTGGCTTGCTAGCATCTTGTTAAAGACTTTTGCACTTGTATTTACCAGGGATATTGGCCTGTAGTTTTCTTTTCCTGTAGGTCCTTGTCTTATTTGGGTGTGAGGATAATTCTGGCCTTGGAAAATGGCTTTGGAAGTATTCCTTTCTCTTCCATTTTTGGAAGAATGAAAAGAATTGGTATTCTTCTTTACAAGTTTGGTAGAATTCAGCAGTGAAGCCAACAGCTCCTGGATTTCTCTTTGATGGATGACTTCTGTTATTGATTTAATCTCCTTACTCATTACTGGGCTGTTCAATTTTTTATGTCTTCGTAATTCAATCTTGGTAGGTTGCATAGGTCCAGGAAGTTATCGATTTCTCCTAGCTTATCCAACTTGTTGGCACATAATTGTTTATAATAGCGTCTTGTAATCCTTCATATTTCTGTGGTATCAGTTGTAATGTCTCCTTTTTCATTCTAATTTTATTGACGTCTCTTTTTTTCTTAGTTTAGCTATAGGTTTGTTGATTTTATCATTTTAAAAAGGAACTCATTTCATCACTTTTTTTCTATTGTTTTCCTAGTCTCTATTTTATTTATTTATGTTCTGGTACTTGGTTTTTGCTTCCTTCTGCTAACTTTGGGCTCAGTTTGCTCTTGTTTTTCTGGTTCCTGACTTTCAACTTTAGGTTTTCTTTCCTGATGCAGGCATTTACTTTATTGCTGAGAGTCTTCCTCTTTTCACTATTTTTGTTGTATCCCATAGGTTTTGGTATGTTGTATTTCCATCTTCATTTGTCTCAATAATTTTTTTTGATTTTTCTTTTAATTTTATTAGTCAATTGGTTGTTTAGGAGTATGTTTAATTTCCATGTATTTGTGAAGCTCCTCCTGTTAATTGATTTCAGGTTTATATCATTATGGTCGGAGGGGGTACTTGATACGATCCCAATTGTTAAAAATTTGTTAAAATTTGCTTCGTGCCTGTGATATTGTAAAATGTACATTTGGGTTTTGACCCTGTTTCCTGACATACATCTCCTAAAATGCTTAAAGTCTCCAAAGTGACGTCTTTTGCATATGCTTATTAGCTGACCGGTGGTTAGTAGCTTCAGGGTGGCAGCTGGCCACTGGGAAGACCAAGGCATGATAACCTGGTTTACTTTCAGCCCCACCCTTCAACCTCTGGGGAGAGTAAAAGTGCTGAAGGTTATGTTGATCACCAATGGCCAATAACTAATCAGTCATGCTTGTATAATGAAGCCTACATAAAAATCCAAAGGACTGGGTGTAGAAAGTTTCCAGAAAGCTAAACATACAGAGGCGACTAGAAGGTGGTGTACCTGGAAAGAGCATGGAAATTCTGCACCCCTTCCCACATGCCTTGCCCTATGCACTTTTTCATCTATATTGTTTGTATTATCTTTTGTAATAAGCTATTAACTATAAGTAAGTGTTTCACTGAGTTCTATGAGCTGTTCTAGAAAATAAATCAAACCTAAGGAGGGGGTCATGGGAACCCAGACTTATAGCCAGACAGTCAGAAGCACAGGCAAAATAACCTGAGGCTTGTAATAAGTATCAGAACTGGGGAGGGAAGGCACCGTCTTAGGGACTGAGCCCCTTAACCTATGGCATTTGTTGTTTTCTTCAAGGAAATAGCGTCAGAATTTAATTGAATCAGGATACAACCAGCTGGTGTATGCTGCAAAATTCATGGTTTGGTGTGTAGAAAACAAACAAACAAATTTTGGTCACAGAAGTCGTCTGTGTTGATTGCTATGGTGTGAGAGCAAAGAAAAAGCAATTTAAGTTGTTTTTCCACTCAAAGTAGTCTAACCTATGATCTAACGTAGAGTATGTTTCATGTGTTGTTGAGAAAAATGTATATTCTGCAGCTGTTAGTTGGAATGTTCTGTATATCTCTGGTAGGTCTGTTTGTTCTACAATGTAGTTTAAATGTAATGTCTTACTGATTTTTTTGCTGGATGATCTGCCCATTGCTAAAAGTGGGGTACTGAAGTCCCCTGGTGTTATTTTCTTGCAGTCTATCTCTCCCTTTAAATCCATTAATACTTGATTTTTATATTTAGGTGCTTCAATATTGGATGCATATATATTTACAATTGTTATATGCTCTTACTGAATTGACCTCTTTATTACTATTTAAAGACCTTTTTGGACTCTCTTCACAGTTTTTGACTTAAAGTCTATTTTATCTTATAGAAATAAGCATAGTTATTCCTGATCACTTTTGGTTTCCATTGCATGGAATATCTTTCAGTGCATGTGTCCTTACAGGTGAAGTGAGTCTCTGTAGGCAGCATATAGTTGAGTCTTATTTTTTTTAACCATTCAGCCACAATATGTATTTTGATTAAGAAACTTAATGCATTTGAACTCAAGGTGATTATTAATAGATAAGAACTTATGACTACTATTGTGTAAATTCCTTTTTTGCTGTTTTGTAAATCTTTTGTTCCTTTCTTCCATTCTTACTATTTTTTCTTTGTGGTTAAGTAATTTTTTTTTTCTTTCTGAGATGGAGTTTCGCTCTTGTTACCCAGGCTGCAGTGCAATGGCGTGATCTCGGCTCACCGCAACCTCCGCCTCCTGGGTTCAGGCAATTCTCCTGCCTCAGCCTCCTGAGTAGCTGGGATTACAGGCACACGCCATGATGCCCAGATAATTTTTTTTTATAGTTTTAGTAGAGACGGGGTTTCACCATGTTGATCAGGATGGTCTCGATCTCTTGACCTCGTGATCCACCCGCCTCGGCCTCCCAAAGTGCTGGGATTACAGGCTTGAGCCACCGCGCCCGGCCAGGTATTTTCTTTAGTGGTATGTTTTGATTCCTTGCTTTTGAGTGTGTATCTACTATAGGTTTTTGCTTTGCGACTCCCTTGAGGTTTACAAAAATATCTTATGGTTATAACAGGTTATTTTAAGGTGATAATAACTTAACTTTGATAACAAAAAGAAAACCTCTACATTTTTATTTCACTCACCACTCACCTCCTAACATTTAAAATTTTTTATGTCACCCTTAGCATCTTTTATATTGCATATCCCTTAAAAATTACCCCACTCTTAGCAATGGGCCAATAATCCAGGCAAAAAAAAAGTTATTTGAAATCATTTTACCTTTTAACCTTCAAACTAAAGATAGTGATTTACAGACCACCATTACAGTATTAAAATATTGTGAATTTGACTATGAGTTTTATACTTTCAGATGTTTTTGTATAACTCATTAGTGTCCTTTTCCTTCAGCTTGAAGAATGTCCTTTAGCATGTCTTTTTATTATTCTTTCTTTCTTTCTTTGAGATGGAGTCTTGCTCTGTGGACCAGGCTGGAGTGCAGTGGCATGATCTCAGCTCATTGCAACCTCCATCTCCTGGGTTCAAGTAATTCTTCTGTCTCAGTCCCCCAAGTAGCTGTGATTACAGGTGCCAGCACCACTTACAAGGCAGGTCTGGTGGTGAGAAATTCCTTCGGCTTCTGTTTATCTGAGAAAGTCTCTCTCCTTCATTTCTTAAGGACAGTTTTGCTAGTTACAGTATTCATGATTGGCAGAGTTTTCTCTCTTTTTTTTTTAAGTTATTTAAATATATCATCCTACTCTCTTCTGTCCCATAAGGTTTCTGCTGAGAAGTCTGCTTCTAGGCACATTGGAGCTCCTTTTTATGTTACTGCTTCTTTTCTTTTGCTGCCATCAGGAGCCTCTCTTTGCCTTTGATTTTTGACAGTATGATTCTAATATGTCTTCGGATAGTCTTACTTGAATTGAATCTAATTATAGAGTTTTGATTTTCCTTTAGCGGAATATTTTTACCTTTTTTCAGGTTTGGAAAGTTTTTTATTATTTCCCTAAGTAAGTTTTCTATCCCTTAATGTTTCTCTTCTCCCTCTTGAATGCTAATGACTCTAACACTTTGTTCTTTTGATGCTGTCTCACAAATCCTGTGAGCCTTCATTTCTTTTCATTCTTTTTTTCTCCTATGACTATATATTTTCAAATAACTTGTTTCAAGTTCACAGATTCTTCCTTTTGCTTGATAATTCTATTGTTGACACTCTACCTTATATTTTTCATTTCGTTCATTGTATTTTTCAGCTCCAGGATTTCTGTTTAATTTTTTTCAAAATTATTTCAATCTCTGTATTAGATTTCCTTTTCTGGTCACTTAATATTTTCCTAATTTCATTGAATTGTTTCTCTATGTTTTCTTGAACTTTGCTGAGCTTCCTTAAAACAGTTATTTTGAACTCTCTTTCGGGCTATTCATACATGCCTTTGTGGTTGGTCACTGTCACTTTATTTTGTCTCTCTGGTGATATCATGCTTCCCTGATGTGCTTGATCCTTGTGGCTTTGCTCAATGTCTATGTATTTGAAGAAGGAGGCACTTCATAAATTCACTCTGTGTGGGAATGCTTTTTAACAGTAAGCTTTTCCAGAGATCCTGGGAAGACCTACTGCCATGACTCCTATGCCCCAGATCACTGTGGCCACTGGAGAACTAGGTGAACCCTAAGCCTGGTACTGCTACTGCCAGACTGGAATCCCTTGGCCACTGAGATTGGTTTAGTGTTGGAGTGCACCCAATGCCATGTGGTCACTGAGGCATGCCTGCCTCTGAGGTTTGTTCAGAGACAAAGGGCACTGTAGTTAGCCAGCACTGATGCACAGTGCTGATCAAGTGTGCCTCACATGGGTTATGGGTTCTCACCTGGTGCTGGGGGCGTCTGGAGTCCATGGGCACCAGTCTGCAGTCAGGGCTCATGGGAATCTTCCCAGTGCTGCATTTTACTTCAGTAGGCCCAGTGTTAGGGTCCAACGCAAAATTTCTATGTTCATTTCCCTCTCTTTCCCCCAAGTAGACAGTATTTCTCATCACAATGTGCTGTCTAGAATTGGGGAAGAGGTGACACAAGTAATTTAAAACTGACTTCCTCTTTAATATATCTTTTCTTATTAATATACTTATAACTAGGCACTGTGTTCTCTCACTTGGTTTCTTTAGCTCTTGTGAAGGTATTTTCATGTGTAAATAATTGTTTGAATTGATGTTTATATGGGGGAATGATTGCTAGAGAGTTCAGAGACCAAGGACACTGTAGTTAACTGGCAGTGATGCAGACTGCTGATTGACTTTGCTTCACATGGGTTATGGGTTCCCGCCTGGTGCTGGGGTGGGTCAACTTCTTGCTCCACCCTCCAACCAATCTACTGATTTTAAATAAAAGTGTTAAGGCAATTTTTAAAATAGCTACAAGTTATTCAACAACACATGTTGAAAAAACTAGTATATATATGCAAAAAAATGAACCTCAACCTTTTACACATACACAAAAACAGTTACCTTTAATTGGATTATTGGCTTCAGTGTAGAAGCTGAAACTGTAATACCCCTAGAAGAAAATATATAAGAGAATCTCTCACTTTGACATAGGCAAAGGTTTATTAGGACATAAATAGAATAAGCCATGAAAAGAAATTTGATAAATTGGACATTAACAATATGTAAATATTTTGCTTTTAGAAAGATATCATTAAGATAATGAAAGATAAACCACAGAGTAAAAGAAAGTTTTTGCAATATACATAGCTAACAAAAGACTGCTATATAGACTACGTTAAGAACTGCTACAATTCAATAACTTTGAAAATCAGATTAAAAATCTGGGCAAATGATTTGAACAAGCTTTGTTATCAAAAATAAAAAGATATTAAAATGGTCAATAGATAAGTGGAAAGATGTTCAGTATTAGTAACCATAAAGGAAATGCAGACATAAAACATAGTGAGGTAATGATCATACACCTGTAAGTATAGATAAAATTAAAAAGACCAATAATCAATCGTGGCAAGAATGTGGAGAAATTAAAACTCTCATACATTACTAGTGGGAATGTAAAATAATGTAAATTACACTGGTAAATTTCTGGCGGGTTTTTTTTTTTTTAATTCCAACATGTGCCCCTCTATTAATTGGACATTCCAACTATATTTACCTAAGAGAAATGAAAACATGTACACAGAAGACTTATGCATGAATGTTCATAGTGGCATTATTTGCAAATATTTATTCAAGATTGCCAGAAACTGGAAACAAGTCAACTGTCAATTAATAGTTAAATGAATCATTTATCCATACAGTGGAATATACTCAACCACAAAAAGGAAGACACAATATTGACATATCTCAAAATCATTCTACTAAGTGAAAGTACCAGACAGGCACAAAAGAATGCAAATTACATACTACAAAACCATACTGCTAATATAAGATGCTAAGTAATCTCAAAGAACAGATCAGTGATTGCCTGCAAATGAGGGCAAAGGCAGGGATGGACTAAAGATACATGAGAAATATTTTGGAAAATGATGACAATGTTTTGTATCTTGTCTGCCGTGATGATTCACAAGAATATCAACTGTCAACATTTATCAAATTATAGTAGCTTGGGGGTTTAACACATGTAAAATTAGAATATACATCCACACAAATAAATACAAAACAAAATCTAAACAAAGATTTTCATAGTGGAAATAATGTTTTAAAAAAATCCATTTCTATCTAGGTCAAAATCATCAGAAGTAAGAATGTTTTTGTGATTTTACTACTGGCGAAACCTCTTACTCACTTTGAGCACCAGAAGTTTCCTTTCCCAAATCATCATTGTCACATGCCTGAGCGAGCATGTACCACCCACACACAGAAACAGGCATGACTGTGCAAACCCATGCTTTATGGAGGTTTCCTCCAGTGAGGAAAAAAAAAAAAGGCTCTCAGAAACAGCACATGATTTTCTTGTTATCTTAAGCAGTTTTTATTTATTGTAAAATGCTGTGCTCTGCATAATCTACTCTCTTAAAAAACTTAGAGATAGACATTTCTGAAACGTCACCATTCCTGTTAAAAGCACCTAATTCAGTAACTATTACTAACCAAAAGAGAACAAGGATTCTTTCATACTTAAATAGTTCACATTGTTGCTAATATTCATGAATTATTTCTAACATGGAGATGGAAAATAAAGATGATGATCTGCCCTTTCATTCAGTTTCAGCTCTTCTGGAGGAATACAAACAGGTAAGTTAAGAGTCTGGTGAACGAACTTCAAACTAAAACTCAACTTGGGGCCAAACTGTGGACTAACTAATGTGACTATGATTTTATAAGATAACCATATTAGCTGCAAAAGACAATAGTGTATAGGTTTTATTTTGACATTTCTATGGACATTCTTTATAGGACTTGTGGCCTCTATGCTGGTAATGAGCTAAGAAGAATTCATTCTTATTGTTTATTATAATCTTTACTGTTATTTAAATTTTAATGAATTTACTATAGGACTTCAAAAAGTAGAACACAAAGTAAATATACATTAAAATCTAAAAATATCCTGAAATTTTACTTGAGGAAAACCAAATAAAATTATTTCACTCTATATTTGGTGAGTCAAGATTTTAACCCTTGAAGTCTGTTTTCTTTCAAACTTCCGTAAGTCTCAAAGTTTCTTTCAAACTTCAATAAATCTTCAAAGTTATTATAACAAATGTAGAGATGAACCACTATGGATTATGCATGGATTAAGCATTAAACAATTTCTAATGTCTTGAAAATATTACTTTTACTTTTTCCTTTCTTACTTCTTTCTTGAATCTTTTTAGATAACTAAATGAATTACATGCTCTCGTTTTCCCTTCAGTAAAACATATACTATCATTCTTACCCACTTTAACAAATAAGGAATTACTCATGAAAGGTATTCAAAGTACATTACAAACTGAAGCATTAAGTCAATTGCAATTATGTATATTTCTCCTAAAGATTCAAGGTTTCATTTTAAATGAATGCAGCTTTGTAACTGAGATCTTAATCACACACAGACTCAGAAATTCAAATTACGCTGCCAGAGCAACTTTTATGTACTTATACTAAGCATATGACTTTTTTCTCATCACCAGTATGGTAAAGTTAATACAACACAAAACCTTTTACTCTGAATTTCCTGGAAAAATTAATATTTGCTGTTTTAACAATATGAAATGCAACATGGTTTTCAGATGAAAACATTCTCGTTCACATGTCTCATAGCATATTATCTTAATTGTTCTTCCTTTGAAGAAGGAAATAAATTGAAATAGTAAATATGAGATTTGTTTTGTAAAATCATGTTTGTTATTTATGAACCAGAATTTTTCAAGGGAAAAAACTATTTTTCAAACATTTGAAATTTTAGAATAAAAGTTATTTATATTAACAACATTATATGGACAACAACTACAAACTTAAACATGGATAAATCTCAACTATAATGAGTAAATTAAAGACATTATAAAATAATATACACAGTATGATTCCGTGTATGTACCATTACCAAAAAAGACAAAATAAATTATAGTGTTTGGGATGCCACACACATGATAAAATGTAAAGAAAATCAATGAATAACTGTCCCTCAAAGGGAATGATTAGCCTAAAAAATAATAACTACGTTTAGAGCAGAGGTCGGGGGATGTAATTGGGGAGGGATTGGCAATAGTCTGTTCTTAACTCACATAGGATTCAATGTATATTCTTTAAAATGTATGTAAATCATGTTAATATAAAAGAAAACTAAAGTAAGCATGAAGAAATACAAAAAGTACACATTAGTACCTTTTTACTTTTAGCATTTGAAAACACAATTTGAGGAATTGATTATTTCATATGTTCATGTTCTGACACTTTGTGAAACTGATTTTAATTGTTAAAGATATCTAGTTAGTTGCAGACAACACCAAATTAGATGTTCAGTTAAAAAAAGGGGGAGGGGGTGAAAAATCAAAGTTCTGGCAGAGACAAATATAGACAAAAATTTCAAAATTAAAATTAGAAAAGTGACTAACATTTGGGCTCTTTCATTTATTACCCTTGGAGTCTTGCAGGGGTTATTTTCTAAACCCCATTTGCTTCATCTGCACCTATGAAAATGTAGTATCTGATATCACTGGTCACTCAAATTCCTAAAGGGAAAGATGATTATTTATGTCATTGATAAATAGTATTATGAGAAATAGCTAGTCATGTGGGAAAATAAAATCAGATTCTCATTTCACTTCTCATAACAAAATAAAACAAAAGATTTAAATATACGAAACAAAAAAGTACTAGAAAAAACATAAGTAATTTTTTTTAATCTTAAAAGAGATGGCATAACTAAAACCATTATTTGTCAGACTCAAAGGCTTCCTGGGATGCAGGATATTTCATGCTAAAACTAGGGAAAAAGTTCCAGGCAAACTGAGGCAGTTTTTCACCTTCAGTGAACAAATCTTTCTAATCCTGATATAAATCATGGAAACCATAAAGAAAAATATTAAGAAGTCTGATTCTAGAGAGAATTTTAAACTTCTGTATGACAAAAAAAAGAAAAAGAAACATACATAAAATAATGCTGCCAAGCAAAAACCTGGGGAAGGCTTGAAGCATTTAAAATAAACGGAGACTAATTTCATTCAAAAAATATGCTGAAAACACATAAACCAATAAAAAAAAGAGAGATGGGCAACTTAACTGAAAAAACAGACAATGATGTGAACAGGGTGACAAAAGATTAAACATGTTAAAGTTGACATAGCTAGTAATTATAATTCTACTCTCTAGGTACAACCTAGAGATAATGAAAATACAGATGGGTTATTTAAAAAAACTGTGAGAAGTGTTTAGAAAAGTAACAAGTTTCAAAACAATAACTTAATAATGAATTTGATGGATGGACAAAATTTAGAGAGCAATACAAATTATGCTAATATATTTGGCCCTACTTTTTAAAGGTAATATAAAGTCGGTAGCAGATATTGGGGCACAGTGCTAATAAAAGCTATCTTACTGGCCTGTTTTATTTTTTGGGTTTTAATTTTTGGTTTGGGGAGTACTTTTTTGAGGAAGTTACTGTCACAAACTCCAAAACTAGTTAACAGAGACAAATATGTCTCTAACGTAAAGCAGATGTTGTACAAATGTGTATCACTGAAAGGACAACATGTTCAATGGATGTGTAAATGTTGAATTCATATTCATACTAACATATGCAAAGATATATGTACTAGGATACTCATTCTAGCATTGTTTTCCCAAAAATCTGAAAACAGTTTTGAAATTGTAATTTTAAAAAACTGAAAACCAAAAAGTTGATCTGTAGGGGGCTAATTAAATGTTATAAAATAAAATATAAGAAGAGCTTTGAAAACCACAAAATATCATTAAATTGTCATTTTTGAATGTTTATAAATGCAGACCCAGTGCTAAGTACTTTACATGCATCATTGGACTTAATCCCTACTGCCACCCCAGACAGGGATTATAGGTAAAATCTCCAAATTTTATTATTAATTGGCAGCTAATTTTTTTAAAAAATTACATGCATCAGCTAAAGGTGTCTGCAAGCCAGATGTAGCCCATGAACTGCCAAACTGCAGTCTTTGATGTTAGAGAAGAGGCCAAAACTAGAGCCTTGAAAACATTGTTAGTTAGGGATCTCTTGGAGGCATTACACTTAACAAAAACAATGAAGAGAAGTAGGCAGTAAATGCAGTGCCTTAAAGACAAATTACATGATTTGGCTATGTCCCCACCCAAATCTGATCTTAAATTCCCACGTATTGTGGGAGGGACCCAGTAGGAGGTAATTGAATCATGGGAGCAGGTCTGTCCCATGTTGGTCTCATGATAGTGAATAAGTCTTACAAGATTTGATGGTTTTAAAAAAGGAGTTCTCCTGCACAAGCTCTCTTCTCTTGTCTGCTGCCATGTGAGATGTGCCTTTCATCTTCCACCATTATTGTGAGGCCTTCCCAGTCACATGGAACTGTAAGTCCATTAAACCTCTTTCTTTTGTAAATTGTCCAGTCTCAGGTATGTCTTTATACAGTAAACTGGTACCAGAAGAGTGGGGTGCTGCTGAAAAGATGCCCAAAAATGTGGAAGTGACTTTGAAACTGGGTAGCAGGCAGGTTGGAATGGTTTGGAGGGCTCAGAAGAAGACAGGAAAATGTGGGAAAGTTAGAAACTCCCTAGAGACTTGTTGAATGGCTTTGGCCAAATTGCTGATAACGATATGGACAATGAAATCCAGGCTGAGGTGGTCTCAGATGAAGATGAGGATCTTGTTGGAACTGGAGCAGAGGTGACTTTTGCTATGTTTTAGCAAAGAGACTGGCAGCATTTTGCCCCCCTGACCTAGAGATCTGTGGAACTTTGAACTTGAGAGACATGATTTAGGGTATCTGGTGGAAAAATTTCTAAGCAGCAAAATATTCAAGATGTGACTTGGGTGCTGTTAAAGGCATTCATTTTATAAGTGAAGCAGAGCATAAAATCTCCGAAAATTTGCAGCCTGACAGTGTGATAGAAAAGAAAATCCCATTTTCTGAGGAGAAATTCAAGCCAGCTGCAGAAATTTACATAAGTAACAAGGAGCTGAATGTTAATCCCTAAGACAATGGGGAAAATGTGTCCAGGGCATGTCAGAGGTCTTCACAGCAGCCCCTCCCATCAAGGCCTGGAGGCTTAGGAGAAAAAAAATGGTTTCATGGGCCAGGTCCGGGTTCCCCATGCTGTGTGTAGCATAGGGACTTGGTACCCTGTGCCCCAGCTGCTCCAGCCATGGCTGAATGGGGCCAACATACAGCTCAGGCCATGGCTTCAGAGGGTGCAAGCCTCAAACCTTGGCAGCTTCAATGTGGTGTTGAGCCTGCCAATACACAGAAGTCAAGAATTGGGGTTTGGGAACTTCAGACTAGATTTCAAAAGCTGTATGGAAATTCCTGGATGTCCAGGCAGAAGTTTGCTGCAGGGGCAGGACTCTTGTGGAGAACCTCTACTTAGTGTGGAAGGAAAATGTGGGGTTGGAGTCCCCACACGGAGTTCCTACTGAGGTGCTGCCTACTGAAGCTGAGAAGAGGACCACCATTCTCCATACCCCAGAATGGTAGATCCATTGACAGCTTCCACTGTGCCCCTGGAAAAGACACTCAACACCAGCCCATGAAAGCAGCTTGGAGGGAGCCTGTACCCTGCAAAGCCTCAGAGGCAGAGCTGCCCAAGACTGTGGAAACCCATGTCTTGCATCGGCATGACCTGGATGTGAGACATAGAGTCAAAGGAGATGATTTTGAACCTTCAAGATTTGACTGTCCTGCTGGATTTTGGACTTGCATGGAGTCTGTAGCCCTTTTGTTTTGGCCAATTTCTCCCATTTGGAATGATGGTATTTCCCAATGCCTGTACTCCCATTATATCTAGGAAGTAACTAACTTGCTTTTGATTTTACAGGATTATAGGTTGAAGAGTCTTCCCCTGATGAGACTTTAAACTGTGGACTTTTGAGTTAGTGCTAAAATGGGTTAAGTCTTTGGGGAACTGTTGGGAAGGCATGATTGGTTTTGAAATGTGAGGACATGAGATTTGGGAGGGTCCAGGGGCAGAATAATATGGTTTGACTGTGTTCCCACCCAAATCTCATCTTAAATCCCCACATGTTGTTGGAGGGACCCAATGGGATGTATTTGAATCATGGAGTCAGGTCTTTCTGGTGCTGCTCTTGTGATAGTAAGTTTCATGAGATCTGATGGTTTTAAAAATGGAAGTTTCCCTGCACAAGCTCTCTTCTCTTGTCTTCTGCCAGTAAGATGTGCCTTTCACCTTCCACCATTATTGTGAGGTCTTCCCCACCAAGTGGAACTGTAAGTCTATTAAACCTCTTTCTTCTGTAAATTGTCCAGTCTCAGGTATCTTTACCAGCAGCATGAAAACATACTACTTATACAACAAGTAAACAGGAGGTTTCAAGACAGGAATAATCAATATAAAATCATATGGAGAAAAGTCTTAAACTTTGAGATTTGGTAACAAGAAGGTCATCAGTGACTTAAGTTCTGAAAGAGAGTACGTTTAACAAAGAACTACAAATGGAAACCAGATTGAAAGGGGCTGACCAGAGGTAATGGAGTCAACAGATACGGATTTAGTCTTTCAAGAATGCTGACCTTGAAAGAATGGGAGGTATGAGGCTGGTTTTATCCTTTCATGTCAAACTTGAAAGAGAGACAGATGTGGCAACATCAGAAGATATGAGGGATCAAGAAGATATTTAGCAATAGAGAACACAGCATGTTTGTAGACAGAAAGAGAGAGCAAGCCAGAAGTTACAAGAATGAGGAAGCTAACTGGTCAACCAGGATCCCAGAGGTACGAGAAGGAATGAGACAAAGAGAAGGTTTGCTTTTGAAAAGACTGATATTTCATCTCTGAGAGGGGAACAAAAGGGGTAAGAAATATTACAGACACTAGAATCATTTTGACAAGTAGCTCGGTAGAGCTCAGGGAATGACAGCTTGAATGAGACCAGGTTCCTGCTCTCAGAAACCTTCTCATCTGTGGACATTAAAGAAGTCCAGACTGGAAAATGGTAAATCAGGAGGTGAGCAGCTGTCTGCAAAGAAAACAAGGATAGTCGGGGTGATGAGAAAACTAGGAAAGACCTAGGCTAGTGCTCCGAACCCTGCCTCCCATCAGAATACCCTCGATCTAGACTTGTGAAAGTCTAGATCCCTATACACTGGAAAAGTCTGATTAAGCAGGTTTGACCTCTATAGGCAATTTTAGGCTCTATAGGGATTCTGTCTGGCAACTACCTTTAAATCCCTGGATTAGAACTATCCCTGGGGAATAACTAAGGAAAAGACAAAGATAAGTAAGACAATTTTTTGAAGAATAAAAATAACTAGATTTTATTATTAGGGATCTGTAAACATTCACCATTTGGACATTTTTTTTCAAGAACTTATCAGCACCACAAAATGAATCATATAACCAGATATTCTCATATTAAGTAACCGATAAACCTTTAGGCAAAGGTAGCATTTCATGGTAAAGTAACAAAATGGCAGAGAAAAAGAAAAGAAATTACTAAACACCTTAAAAGTACATGAACACATACTAATTGGAAAAATAGTTGTTCCAAATCACTGAGTTTTCTCAAATAAAGCCTTTAAACACCTTCAGGTTTCCCCTATGTTGGTAGAAAAAAAAATTATTAGATGCTACTTCCTTTTCTAGCGAGGATCCCTTCTCCTTTCTTTGCTGTCTAACTTCTAGAATGAGTGGTCTGTTCCCACAGCCTCAATTTCCTTCCCACCCACTCCCTCCTCAATACCAGCAATCTTGCTGCTCCCACTCTATCTACTCAAACTGCAATTTTCAAGGTCACCAGACCTTTTACAGTCAAGCTTTTGGCTAGTTTTTAGTGCTGGCGTTCCAAGGTTGCTTGGTGGATTTTGATACAATTAACGACTTTCCTCTCCTTCTAAAACCCCTTTTCTAGCCTTCCCACTACACCCATGCATTCCTTCTCTGTCTCCTTCCCATCTTCACTGCTGCCTCACGTATCTATTCTGCAATCTGTCTTTCTCCTCGAGCATCATAATGTCAGTATTCACAAAAGTCTCAGCTGCTCTTTCCCTTTACACTTTTCTCCTCTTGCTCCCCAACCTCTTGAACTTCAACTGGATCTCTACACAGGTGATTTCCTCTTGTTGTCAGCAGTCCAGTCACAGTTTAGCTCCCTCCGTCCTTCATCCGGCCTGTTTGACCAGCCTGGAATGTTCATCCCTCAACTCTTCCTACCTCGCTGTTTTTGTTCGTCTTCATCTTAAACATCACTTCCTCGGAAAAGCCTAAATTGACCCTCCAACCAGATTAGACTCACCCATTACACATTTCTATGTCACTCTGTATTTATCCTTATGTACTTGCACATTATTTAATTATTTGCAGTAATTAATTTAATATCTATTTTCCTCGCCAGATTTAAGCTCCATGAGAGCAGGACCTATGTCTGTCTTGATCAAGTGTCCACAGACATGAAGCACAGTGACTGATACATGACAGACTCTCTAAATTACTGGATGATAGAGTAACCCACCCATATTTTAGCTTTGACTTATTTTTCCTAAACAAGAATCTCAAACATTTAGCTGAAATATTTCCCCACTTGAATGCTTGCTGTCATTTCAAGTGTATCACATCTAAAAGCCATAGATTTTTCTCCCACACACTTGTGCCATCCCCTTCCCCTCTAATTTTTGTACTATGAAGGTGTTCGAAACTCAGCTCATACCCCAGAAAGCTGTGTGATATTATTAGCAATCCCGTGTACACACCTGGGCTTTATTTGCCCCATGTATAAAATGAAACATTTTTAATTTGAAGGTTTCTAAAGCCCTTCCTTCCTGAGGGCTTTATACTTCTTAATAGTGTCATACCCCTCCTTCATTTCGCAAATGAGGAAATTACTGTCAAAAGAAGTGAAGCAATTTCTAAAGATGAAACAGCTACTGGTTAGAATTACATAACTAATCTTTAGACCCAACACAGAGTTATATTAGTATTTAGAAATTGGTGTCTATTGGTATCTAAATTAGTATCTAGAAATTTTACTAGAAATTGTGGAAAAGAAGAATGAAATTTTATTGAGAAAAGTGAAATGTACCAAAACATTCAATGCATGGGGAAAATTTAGAAAGCAAAAAGGCATAATATATTCAATCTTAACATCCCAGACAATATAACTACTAAGTCAATATTAGTTGTAAAAGTACAATAATATTTTAAAATATGTAGATGAAGAAAGTTTCACTTTTTGAGCCAGTGAGTTTCCACAGATAGGAACTATGAATTGTGGGCAAAATATAAAAACGACTACCTGAGGCCACCAGAAAGTGGAGGAAGCAGAACAGTCCTTGGAAGATGTTAATGCTCGAAGAAACACAATGGCTCAGGGTTGTGGGTGTGGGCTCCATTTTTTGTGTAGGTGCCTGTTATTTCCCCATTTTTACTGATGTTGGTCCCAGGAAGGGCTGCAGTGGATACCACATTAGGCAGCTAAAACTCTAACAGAAAACCCACAGTTTTCTGAAGAACCAGAGGGCAGATTTTTTTTTTTTTTTGGGACGGAATTTCGCTCTTGTTACCTAGGCTGGAGTGCAATGGCGCGATCTCTGCTCACCGCAACCTCCGCCTCCTGGGTTCAGGCAATTCTTCTGCCTCAGCCTCCTGAGTAGCTGGAATTACAGGCACGCGCCACCGTGCCCAGCTAATTTTTTGTATTTTTAGTAGAGACGGGGTTTCACCATGTTGACCAGGATGGTCTCGATCTCTTGACCTCGTGATCCACCCGCCTCGGCCTCCCAAAGTGCTGGGATTACAGGCATGCACCACTATCCAGAGGGCAGATTTTAAGGCAACCTTACTCTCTGAAAAGCAGTGGAGTCAAAGTAAAAGAGTCCCAAATTCTGCACACACTCTACCCATATCTCTGCTGACTCAAAAGCACACACCGCAGGTCACGACCAAAGCAGATTAGCTAACTGGGAAAGAACCGGCATTTGAGATGCTGTCCGAGGGGTAGAGTTTGCAGTTTGAGTCCAACCAAGTAATATCAACACTGCAATGTAACAGAATCTGTGCAACATTCAAAACCCAAATAAAACTATGTACTTTACAAAGAACCAAGGAAATGTGGCCCATTCTTAGGAGAAAATATATTAAGAGAGACCAATAACTTCAAGTTGACCCAGATGTTAGAATTCTCAGACAAGAGTCTTAAAGCAGCATTCAGCTATGCTTGGTGACACAAAGAAAAATATACTCACAATGCATGAATGAATGAAAACACAGAAAAATCTCAGCAGAGGAAAAAAATCTTTTAACAAATAAATGGAACTCTTAAAACTGAAAAATATATCTAAAATAATATATTCACTAGGGCTTTACGGAAGAATGGAGAGGAGAGAGGAATTGTAATCATGAGTAAACTTGAATATATAGTAATAGAAAATATAGTAATAGTCAATCAAAAGAACAGAAAGACCAGATATTGGGGAAAATACCTATAAAAGGAGAACTAAAGAGAACTCCTCACTAACAGACCTGTACTACTAGAAACAGTAACAGAAATTATTCTGGGATGAAAGAAAATAATACTAGGTAGAAACTTGGAAATTCAAGAAAGAATTAATAGTATTACAAATGGCAACTACAGTGGACATAGTATGTGCCACCAGCAATTGCTTTTGACTTTTCGTTCTCGCCACTAGAATCACTGTCAATAGACAGTCTTCAGTTTTCAGCCTCTCCGGGGATGACTTTGGCCACTTTCACCAAAGTCAGACCCCTCCCAGGGGAGCCCAATCCAATAACTGATTTACATGAAGTCTAAAGGACCACCATCTTTATTCAATACATGGCCTCTCTAAGGCCACTCTAGCTCCTGAGCTCCCTGTGGGGTCAGGTGAGGGTGTCAATTGGTTTAGATTACAGGTAGACTTCTCCCTCTGCTCAAAAGCATCTGTACACAAAACTCAATCTGAGAGTTTAATTTCCAAGAGAACTTACAACAGCATCAATAACTCAAAGTAGCAGAGATTTTTAAACAAAAGTATTTCTTTAAAAGTGGAAAAACTGGCCAGGTACAGTGACTCATGCCTGTAATTCCAACAGTTTGAGAGGCCAAGGCAGGAGGATCGCTTGAGCCCAGGAGTTCAAGAACAGCCTGCGCAACATGGGGGCACCTTGTCTACAAAGAATACAAAAAACATTAGCCTAGCATGGTGGTACACACCTGTAGTCCCAGCTACTCGGGAGCCTAAAACAAGAGGATCACCTGAGCCTGGGAGGTCAAGACCGCACTTAGCCATGACTGCACCACTGCATTCCAGCCCGGGTGACAGAGTGAGACCCTGTCTCAGAAAAGAAATGGAAAAACTTTTTGCCCTGCTTTAATCCTGGAACTTTTTGATATTTCTTGCCTTAAATACAAATTGGATTTGGTGTTAGAATGGGGTCTAAGCATACAAATTCTAGCTAGAAAATCTTGGAAGTTGTTTGCTTAGTGTTAATGCATGAATAATGTTATTTCTTCCTGGGGAAAAAAGAGCTGATTGTGACTATGTCTATTATACGAATTATATAAATCAGTGATATTTATTACTATTATTATTATTTTAAAAGTAATGATTGTTGACTTGGTTCTTAGGGACTACAGTCCAAAGATATTTTATAACCACAGATCTGCTCCCAAATCCCAGTCAGGAATTGACAAAGGTACATGAGTGATAATAAGGGAGAAGAGGCAAAAACATGTCAATGGCTACTACATTTTAATCAATGTACAGGTTAATTTTTCAGATGTAACATAAAATTAAACAACTACTGGGTCGTTTTATTAAATAAATGCCATTAACCGAAATATTCATGATCTTATTGGGAGGAAATTTATCTTCCGTAAACTCTCTCATTTGTTCCCTTTACCTATTGCCATCCTCAACCTACTAGCATCCCTGTATCTACTGTCTCCTCTTAGACCTCAATTTCAGAAGAGTGTCTTCTCCTATTTGAGGTTAAGCACTCAGTTGGCACTCCATATTGGCTCCCTTCCTGTCTCTTCTCAGATCTTCCTAAGTATGGTTCTCAGAGCCCATATCCAAATATCTGTAGTGCTTATTCTATTCTTTTTGTCTCTATATTTATTCTGTTCATGGAATGGATCATCTACTTCATGAATGATTCACAAACACTAGAAGTCATCCCTCAGTGTCTGGGGGATTATAGGACCCCCAGAGATAGCAAAATTCAAAGAAGCTCAAGTCCCTAATATAAAATGGTGTGGTATTTGCATAAACCTACGCACAATCTCTTATATACTTTCAATCATCTCTAGATTGCTCATAACACCTAATACAGTGTAAACTATATAAACAGCTCTTACACTGAATTATTTAGGAAATGACAAGAACAAAATCTGCACATGTTCAGTACTAATGAAATCATCCACTTTTCCCCTTATATGTTCAATCTGAAGTTGGTTGAATCCAGAGATGCAAGACAGAGGGCTGACTGTATTTCCAAATATCTGTAGAAACTTTCATCTACTTGTCCTCCCTTCCTATACTGAACTTAACATCTTCCTCCACAAAGAGGAAGCTCCCTTCCACGTCACATATATATCTCAGTGGCATCACAGAACTTTTTCAAATGAGAACCCTAGCATAGCTGTAGACTCATGTTTCAAAATAAATATTTAATCTAGTGCCACTCAATGGAACACTGTTACCACATCCAAAAATGCTACTTAATTATATAATTTTCCTGTTCACCAAAAATAAGTGGTTCCTCATTGTCTACTGACCAATACCCAGGTTTTTTTTACTTGGCTATTAAGGACCCCAAAAATCCAGCCTTATTTCCTGTTGTCATTTAACACATAATTGCTGTTTCTGCAAGCTACAGTTCTCTCTCTCAAGCACCTTGCATTTATACATGCGACCTGTCCTATCTTTCCAATTCCTTTCTCTACCTTTCCCTGTTTATCCAAACCTGTCATTCCAAGCCTAGCTCAAGACCCATCTCCACAAACTCCAGCCCACTGTAATATCTCCCTCCTTTAGATTTGTACTAGTTTCATACACAATTTCAAGATTTACTGACTTTAAATGTTCACCAACTGTTTTACCTTACATTTCTCTTTCTAATTTAGATGGCTAATAACGTTTAGCCACTATTCTACACACACACACATATACCCATGAATGAGGACTTTTAATTTATTAATTGCTTAAACATGAACACTTGGAGAAAACACACCTATAAATTATTGTAATATGTAAATTCACAAATATCACAAACTAGAAAAGGAAGATAGAGCTAAAATTATTAATAAGAACAAACCCTTCTTTTGCACAATTGTTTTTCATCTTCTTCCATTGTTTGCAAATCTGCCAAAGCTACCTTAGAGCCCTGTCTTGATTTTTATCTCCTCTTCTTGTTACTGCCTGTCCTCTAGTGGAAGATAACAATAAATGAATAAAAATTAGCCCAAAGAAGGAAAGAAGTAGAGGGTTCCTTTTTTGTAACTCATAGTCACAAAACAGTAACTTTTACAAAAGATGGAATAATTTTAAATGGAACAGAAGAATACAATTTGAACACACACACACACACACACACACACACACACACACAATCTAGAAGACAATAGGGCTAAAAGAAGGAGGCAGAAGTGGCACAGGGTATGGGAGTGCCAGGGAAGGGGACCAGGTACAAGCTAGGGTATATTTCTCTGACATGCACAATTTAGGTTGTTTTTATGTTTCCCCTCAGGTTTTTCTGGATAAATCTTGTCTACTCACTACATGCTGCTTGCTGTTATAAGCAAGTAAGTAAACAAAAAGAAAATAGGGAAACCAAATGAATACTATGTTCTACATCTAAGTCCTTAGCTCCCTTGCCCCTTTGCCAATTTATCTTGTACGAAGTGAGTTCTGTCCGGCAGTATTAATTACTAACAGAGCAGCGTCAGCAATAAAGTCATGAAGTCATTTCCCCGAGTGATACGCTTCATCGTAAACCTATCACAACGGATCACTGCATGTACAATAATACCCTTTTTTATATCGGGATTTTAAACATTTAATAACTTGATAGTAACACAAGCATAGACTTCATAGATCCGATATATGCAGTCTTTCCTAGCTGTGTTCAGAAATAGTTTTAAAATGTAAACCTTTCAACCTTTAAAATTGAAAATTATAAATTATGTTTTAATGGTTTTTTTTTTTTTCTTCCTTTTCCCAAAAGTAACAGTGCAATTTGACAGAAACAGCTCCTTGCCTATCTGTCTTTCCCAGCCAAGCTGGGTCCTGCACAAGTTTCTATAAGAGTTTTCTACAGCAAGATCTCAACTCCTGAAAGACTGAGATCACTTGACTATTTTTTAAGGTAAATAACAGTCTGTTAAGACTAAAACTAAGTATTGGCTTGACTTTTTTCACTGGTGCCCTTCAGTGAAAAGCACAGTGGTTAAATAATGAGGAAAAGTGCCTGCTCGAATGTTCAGCAGTGCTTACTGATGTATGTATATCATTACTGATTGTGATTCTGCCTTATTCTAGTCATTTCTCGCCTTGGGAAAATCATTTCACCTCTCTACGCCTCCATTTCTGCCTTTGTGAAATGGAGAGGTGTCTTCCATGTCTACCTCACTGGGTTGTTGTGCAGATCAAAGGGGAAAAAGTATGTGAAAATTCTCCATAGGAAGGTACAGTCATAGAGTAGTTATTTTGCATGTGCTTGCTAGTAAGATTAACATGTTGAAAGCAGATTTCTTGCTGGAAGATGAGCAGCATTTTAAAGTCATTCAGAAATGAGGGAAAAATACCTTTTCTTCTTTCAATTATCAAATTATAACATTTAAAACCAACTACACTCTTCCCTTGCAGCTGCTCCATCTACTAAAAGCGAAACCTGAAAACTCCCTCCGACACCAACTCTTACCAACCTTTCTGCAGTGAAACCAGGACACCCCCACAGTGGCCCACGTTCTGTATAACTTCTGTAGGCACCTAGATGTTGAGGAGTGGGTTCTCTAACTCATAGCGTCTCTTGCAGCCCACACAGCTTGAAGATAAATACAGACATACATCACAGACATGCCACTGTAACTGTTATATTCTTTTAAGTGCCTTATCATTGAAAGTGACAGAGAGCAATAAACTGTCCTTATCTATACTACTGGAAGTGTGGACCTAAATGAGTTAGGGTTCTTATTTTTTTTTTTTAATTCTTGAGAGAGAAGAGGCTGGGTGCAGTGGCTTATGCCTGTAATCCCAGTGCTTTTGAGAGTCTGAGGTGGGAGAATCACTTGAATCTAGGAGCTGAAGATCAGCCTGGACAACATAGCAAGACTCCATCTCTATCAAAAATTTTTAAAATTAGCCAAGCATAATGGCACACATCTGTAGTCCTAGACACTCTTGAGGCTGAGTGGGAGGACTGCTTGAGCCCTGGAGTTACAGGCTGCAGAGAGTTATGATGCACTACTGCACTCCAGCCTGGGCAACAGAGCAAGACCCTGTCTGAAAAAGGGGGTGGGGGCGAGAATAAGATAAAGAGAACCTAAGTGACTTTGATTGCTGCTGGTGTGTATTTGATGTATCCTGCCTTGTTTGAAAAACAGGAGGAAATAAGGAAGTGGGCAGTAAGACAAATTATAGAGATGTGTGTATGACAGTCGGATACAAATTAAAATAAGACACGGGAAAAAGTGATGGTAAGGTAAACTAGATACAGGAGTAACCCGTATTAGGCAACCCTTTATATCTATGATTGCAATTGATTTGCATTGCCCCAGAAGAAAGACAAAAAAAAAAAAAAAAAATTCAGGAAGAGCTGAGACCAGGTTTCTCACCATTCTCCCAAAGAGAATTCAAACTTACCAGTCACTAAGAAGACAGTCAAAATCAACAGTAGCCCTAGGTTAGCAGTTCTCCAAGGACAGAGCATTTCTGTTTTCTCTCTTTCTGCCCTTCACTCAGTAATTTTCCTCCACACAGGTACAGAAAGAGCTGTGAGCATGGTGGGACCCTTTCTGGTCAACTTCTCAGTACAGAATCCTCTTAGCCCATCGACAGCGCGGCACTCCCTTCCTTCTAGCTCCCTCCTTCACGTCTATGTGGTTTAGCCTGATTAGTAACTTGGAAGAACAGAAGCTTTTCTCTGGAACTTGACACAGCAATAGATTTCCTGTATGAAGCCCTGAAGCAAAGACAGAGGAAGCAGATTGATTGAGTTATCTCTCAGCTCATTGGTTCTCCTCTCACTTCTGCTGCACACAGATAAACTTTACAGTAAGGCATTGAACGTGTCCAAAATAAACAGATTTGTCTAACCTTACACTAAAAAGTAAAACAGAATATCTATTTATTTGGGCCCATCCTTGTAAATTTCCCAATCATGATAACTTTTAGAGGTTTCTCCCGGTTGAAGAGCTTTATGGCCTTAGTATTCAAGTCTGGAATAGAATAGTTTTCCTTGAAAATTATCGTGTGAAATTACTGTCTACAATGGAAGTCAACACACAACTCTGTGATCATCGTAAGTGTAACAGTTTCCTATTGCAACTGTAATAAATTACCACAAACTCACTGGCTCAAGACAATATAACATTTATTGTCATACAGTTCTGAAGATCAGAAGTCTGAAATGGATCTTAGGGGACTAAAATCAAGGTGTTGGCAGGGCTGCACTCCAGCTGGAGGCTCGGGCAGATTCGTTCTCTGCCTTTTCCAGCGGCTGGAGGACGCCTCCATTTCTTGGCTTGTACCAACATCATTCCGACCTCTAGTCCAGGTCACATCTTCTCTGCCTGTGACCCTTCTGCTTCCCTTTTATAAAGACCTTGTGATTATTTTCGGTCCACCCAGATAATCTAACATGATCTTCTAATCTCAAGATCTTTAATTGAAACACATCTGCAACGTCCTTTTTTGCCACACAAGGTAACATATTCACAGGTTTCAGCAATTAGGATGAAGGTATCTTGTTAGGGGTGAGTGAGGGCGTTCTGTCTATCAGAATTCAATACTTATTGCCATTCGCTTTCACCTTTGAAGAGTCAGACTGATCATTTTAACTAAATTAGAAATAATTACTCATCTTTTAGTTGCCACACATCCGGAATTCAGACTCCCCGCCTCCAAAGGAAAAAAAAAAAAAAATCTCTTCCTTAAGGTTGCTAGTTCCTATGCTTTTAAGTTATGTTTGAGAGGGGGGTAAATCCTCTCTGTGCTGAGAATTTTCTACCCCAAGGCAAAACTGTACAGGAAGGGGAAGAAAACATTGCAAACAGGAAAAAGATTAAACAGCCTGCATTTTTTTCTGTTAGTTTCATCTTCCTTCTTGCCAAACATTATAAATATTCCCCCTTTCCCCTTCTGAAGCTTTTTTTTTCCAAGTTAATTAATTTGATGAAGCAGTGAAATCAAGTCCTCGAGGGCATGGGACACTTGAGAGCGTGAGCTATGACAAGGGGAGACCATGATAAAAATGTCTTTCCTTCGTCTAATGTTTCACCAGATGTCGGGAAATTCGTGAGAATACATCTGTCTGGTTTTCTACCACACAGAAGCTGAGCTCAGGAGTTCGAGACCAGTCTAGGCAACATGACAAAACTCCAAACTCCATCTCTACTTAAAAAATATACATATATATGGCCAAAAAAAAAAAAAAAAAACAGCCAGGTAGGATGGCACTCATCTGTAGTCCCCGCCACTTGGGAGGCTGAAGCATGAGAATCGCTCGAACCCAGGAGGCAGAGGTTGCATTGAGCAGAGAGAAAGTGAAGTTAAAATTCACACTGGTTTAGATAGACATTGTGTTAAGTCTCTGCTGTGCAATTACTAGTCCAGTGATACTGGGAAAGTTTCTTACTCAAGTCTGTATCTGTTTACCTTATATTGATATGAGCTTCTTCTCATGTCACCAAAAATTCTCGGAGATCATTTATTTTAATGTCTGCTCAATGACACAGCCAAAGCTAAACCACAGGAGGGCGAAATGGCCTAAGGCCTCAAAGCAACTTGTTGGCACACCTGGGAATAAAATGTGCTATACTTTCTACTCCTGTGTGCTTTTCACTCCTCTGCTTTGAAATTTCATGCAACGACTTTCATAGACACACTCCTATGGGCTCACCTGAGGTCAGACCACGATCTGCAATCAGCAGGTGAAGAATCAAGAGATGGATATCAAAAACCATAACATTGCAAAATAGATTTGACAGGATGAAAGATTCTCTCCCTGGTCCCTCATCTTCTCCACCTGCAAACCCCACTCCTGTAACCTCTCAACTCCCACCTTCCACCTTTTATGGAAGGTGGATGTTTAAAACAATAAAGGGACTAAAAGTTTGTTAACATAATCATCCACCAAAGACATGCCACAAAGGTCAGTATAGGAGAAAGATGTGTGTCTGGTAATGCACCGCTCTAAAAACTCTAAAGGCCACAAATTCTACCTGGTTGGGACCCTTGGTCACAGGACCCAGGAAGCAAGGCAGAAGAGTGAAAAAGGATGAAGAAACAGGTGTTGTTTAAGCCAGAAACCCAAACCTTTTAGTCCAGCAGTCTTCCGGGTCTCCTTCAATCATACCAGTTACGAAGCAGAGCATACGGGAGACAGAACAATGCAGTGCCAATTAATGCTGTAGTCGCCAAAACAAAAAGACACAGACGCTTTAGTAAGTTAGAACTACTTTAGGCCATAATTCCCCCAAAGCAACACAGTTGGTTTACTCAACTTATCAGTTGCTAAACTGAAAATTGATTTAGGCACCTGTAAATGCTGTTGAAGTAAACTTCTTCCAGTCGGGTATTTCTTTCTCTCCAATGTCA
This sequence comes from Callithrix jacchus, assembly GCF_049354715.1. NCBI lineage: Eukaryota > Metazoa > Chordata > Mammalia > Primates > Cebidae > Callithrix > Callithrix jacchus. Next base: position 104,216,516 of record NC_133516.1, on the reverse strand, counting down.
GGTTCGGACTTAGCCACAACTGAATCCATTTAAGATGAAATGTTGCAGTCTTGCCCTTGGGATTCCTCCCAATGACGAGGAAGCTTTGCATGGCTCTTGAATGCTCACTGCAAAGACTTCATGGACTTTTTTTCCTGACTTCTTGACCCTTCTTTTTTCCCAGTACCGTTGCCTACCATTCACCTCCTGTATTTCAGTCTTGACTGCCTAGATCTTCAGCGCCTGCCTGCTCCTCCTGCCATAGCTGAATTTTCTGGATGTGTGTCCTTGCAAAATGGGCCAATAACTCCTTCCCTTTTCATTGTTACTTTTGGTGAACTCTCTGGCTTAGAATCTGACCTGACTTACCCTTCTCTACACATGCATGTGTGCCCCCCCATACACACACACTCACACAAATGTACCAGCTAAACCCTTAGTCCTAATTCCCTCAATCTACCCTATCCTACTGCTAGCCAAGTGCTAACATACCAGTTTCACAGAGGTAAAAAGAACAGTACCTAATAGTCTAAAGAATTTCAAGGGACTCAAACTGTATAATACTCCACTCTTTTCTTTACTTCCTCTCTGCTCCCATGTACAATAACTAGAGATTTTAATCAATGAATTGTCCTGGAGATGCTATAATTCAACATAAAATTGCATAAAAAGGCTGCTTTCCTGGCATATTTCATTTTCTATTTTCCAGTTCACCTCTCTGTTACCTTTACTTACCCACGCTCTCAAGACTCGTCTGAAATCCTGTATCTTCCTCCATGGACAATCATTAAATGGACTAAATGGTAACTTAAAAGAGCCTCATGAAATGCAAATTTCTATTTTTATACCTTCTATTATATTGATTTTTCTTGAAAATTTTTACTCTAATATATGGTTGATCTATGTCACATGCATGAAAATTCTTCTTAAAGAGTTAGAAAAAATATGTCACATTGCAATTAATGATTCCTTTTTCTCATAATTTTATACATTATACGAAAAGGAAAATTGAGAAATAGTTATTTGAAAATTAAATGTGGGCAGTATCAAAATAAGCAAAATCCGAGTAGAGAAATTAGCAATCACATATTATATTCAGCTAAATATCAACTGCAAATCTCACTGGTCATATCCATGGCAGATATTTATCAAGCCCTAAGCTTAACACCCTGGTCTTGTTCTAAGCAGTTTATAAACATTCCCTAATTATCTCAGCAATCCTATACAGTAAATACCATTTGCCATTGAGGAAACTCAAAGTAGAGAGGTTATATAAAGTGTCAAAAGCCACACAGCTGAAAAATGATAGAAACAGGATTCAAGTCCAAGAAATCTCACTCCAAAGTCTACTTAAATTACGAGGCTAATTAGTCTCTCTTTTACTACCTACGTTTCTGAAGATGGTAACTGTTTTGTCTCCAATACATCTCCCACATTTCTAACCCCTACTGAATCTATCTATTCATTCACACTTTCTTCTAATTAGACCCCCATACCACCTCATAATTGGTCTGTTTTCTTTAATAAGCAAACCCTGTGCTGTTTCTAATCATCTGTTTGCATTAAGATTGCTCTCTGCTGCCATCTGGAGATAATTTGGTGAAACCAATGCTAAGATTTTTGCAAGTCCAAAAATAACTACACATTAAGATTTTGATCGCAAAGTATGCTAACATGCCTAAACATTAGACATTTAATTTAAGTCATTTGGAAACTGCTGAAACATAACAAATGACCACCCGTTGGATAGTAAAGATGTCATACCTTGAAGAAATGTTGTTGAAAAGAAAAATTAATCTTTTGAGTTGCCAGAATGGTTTAATAAACACAGTGCTGCCAGGCATGCTCTTTCATGCCTGTAATCCCAACACTTTGGGAAGCTGAGGCAGGAGGATCACTTGAGCCCAGGAGTTTCAGATGAGCCTGGGCAACATAGCGAGAGCCCATCTCTATAAAATAAAATTTAAGAATTGTTTTCAAAGCGGTAGTGTAAAGAAATGGATAGATGGATGGATGGATGGATGGATGGATGGATGGATGGATGGATGTCAGATTCCCTACCTGATTGCATGAAAATTTGAGAAGATTGCCATCATTGGGTACTGCGGAATGCAAACTCTAAGATGGAGTTTAATGTGAAAGAATGTTATTATTTTAAGGAGTAACCTCAGATCATCACTTGGGGATAAGAAGGAACAGAAACTGATGTGAATAGGGGAAATCAAACTGTTAGGTAGGGCCACATCAGACTCAGCTAACCGTATGGGAAGCCCCAGAGCTAAAACTGCCACTTAGAGTTGTCGTCTCTTGGCCTGAAATGGCCAACACTTCCGCATCTATCCTTGGGTAAGGCAATCCGTGAAGAGGCCAACCCCTGAACTGTGGAAAACACTATCAACAATGGAGCTACAAAGTCCTTCACTGAAGGGGTTGACGGTACCCCACAGTGTCTGCCAACTGAATAAATGTTAGAAAATAATCTACTAGGGATTCTAGTCTCACACACAATGATATTCCACTCAGCCAACTGTATTTTACTCCCAAGAAACCAAATTAATGGAAAATCTCGCCAAAAAATATAATTTTGAAGGAGCTCTGCATTAAGATATTTCCTACCTGAGGCAGTCAGGTAATTTTCATCTGTAAGTGTCAACTGAGGAGTCCAGAAGATATGGAAATAAATTGTTAAAAGGAAAAGCCCAGTCATGCACCTTGGCTAAAAACTAACATCAAGGCAAAGCATGCTGAAGAGAAACAAGTGTCATCTGATCCCCAGAACACCCTGATACTAAGGTCAGGAAGAGCAGAACATTTTAAAAGGAAATATTTCAGACTGAGCCAAGTGGGTTTACCTTAAATGTCTCAGACAGTATTCATTAATAAGTAAATTAGTTCTATATAACTTTCTAACAAAAGAATATGAAACATGAAAATCATATCAGTCAGAGAAGCTTGTATTTGCCTGAAATTTTATTCAAATTTTATTGGGCTTTTCTCAAAGAAATGATGAATGTTCTGTTGACCCATCATGGTTTTATTCTATCAGTAGCTTGACAATTTTGTCCCCAAATTACATATTGGACCACATTGTCTGTCTTTTATAAGATAATGTAATGTTTTCAGTGAATAACTGAAAAATAGTTTAAATTGGCTAAACTCTAAATAGCTAAATTTGCAGTTTAAGAGTGTCAGAATTTTTTATCTGGTTTTGGGAGTAGCTGTTACTGAGGTGGCCCCTAAGTTGAACTTCCTGGGTTCAAACTTCAGTTCGGCCTCTTAGTTTTTGTTTACTCTATTTTTTGTTTTCTGTTCTCAGATGCTATTTGATTCGTTTTTCAAATCTGCTACCATTTTAATAATTTTAGTTTTCCACCAAAACTTCTAGTCTTTTATCTCCTGGAATATAAAAATAATATTTTAAAGCCTCTGTCTGATCATTCCAATATTTGAAGTAGCTGTGGGTAATTGTCTATTGGTTCTTTCTGTGAAATGTCATCTCCTCATGTGCCAGGCATTGTGATTTCTTTCTCAAATTGCAGAAAAATTGGAAATGATTTGAGGCCCTGCAAAATTTTGTCTCCCTCCATAGAGGAATTTCATTTACTTCTGCCAGGACTCCATAAACATAGCAATCAGGAATCACCTTAATTCAGTTCTAAGGACTAGAATTCTCTGTGCAATCAGATGACTCAAGTGTAGGTTGCAATCTATGTGCTGTGGTTTCAATGTGTCCTTTATATGTCATGTTGGAAACTAATCCCCCAATTCCTATGCTGACTGGAGGTGCAGCATTTGGAAGGTAAGCAGGATTAGGAAAGGTCATCAAGTCGGGACCCCAATGATGGGACTGCTGGCTTTATAAGAAGAGGAAAAGGGACCTGAGCTGACACACACACTCTTGCTGGTTAGCCACGTGATACCCTTCGCCATGTTATGATGTAGCAAGAAGGCCTTTACCAGATGCCAGCCCCTCAAACTCAGACTCTCCAGCCTCCAGAACTGTAGGAGATCAATTTCTTTTATAAATTACCCAGTCTGTGGTATTACATTATAGTTACACAGAAATGGACTGAGACACTATCAAACCACTCTTTCCCATTGCAAGAGGCTACCAAAGGTCCAACCAGCTCTTCTATATTAAGCAGTACACATCCCCAGGGTAAAAGTAGTTCCAATGCCAGTTTCACCGGTCTGTATTTCTTTCTTTTTCTGAATCTTGGTGAGGTAATTCTTCATTACCTTGCCAGATCACTGATCTGCCATCTGCAGACTTTTAAAATGATTACGTCTAGATTTTCTACTTAGCTCGAGAGGGAAGACTAATCTAAAGTTCTTTTGTCTGCATCACCTGATGTAAAAGTCCCATCCCTTGGTTCTTTACCTCAACTATCAGCAAGTTTTTTGGTCTCTTCTTTAAAATGTTTCCTGAATTTGATCATTTCACATCATCTCCACTCTACTGGGTTAGAAAAGGGGTAATGCTGGGTGCGGTGGCTCACACCTGTAATCCCAGCACTTTGGGAGGCTGAGGCAGGTGGATCATGAGGCCAGGAGTTCAAGACCAGCCTGACCAACATGGTGAAACCCGTCTCTACTGAAACTACAAAAATTAGCCAGGCGTGGTGGCACCTGCCTGTAATCCCAGCTTCTCAGGAGGCTGAGGCAGGAGAATCACTTGAACCCAGGAGGCAAAGGTTGCGGTGAGCCGAGATCATGCCATTGCACTCCAGCCTGGGCAAAAAGAGCGAAACTGTCTCAAAAAAAAAAAAAAAGAAAAGAAAAGAAAAGGGGGAATGTAGTTACAGATTCAAAAGCCTGCTTTGTAAAACTAAATCACTGTATCATTTAACTTGTAGGCAGCAGCGAAAAGGTACAGATACCAGAAGCCACAGAACACTTGTGTTCAGTGACTGCTTCCATTTTATCACAGCTTTCTGAAATATGTCTTATTAAAGTTGTTTTTATTTTGGTCGCTTGTAACATAGATTATGTTGCTGAAACATAAAAGCTCAGATATTCCATATATGAGGTAAGTCAGAAGGCCTACATTAAGACATTTTTCTTTAAATAATTTATGCTCCATTGACAGCTAAGTTACATTTTTATGACTATTTTCCTGCTAGTGATCTTTCTTTCTTGTATGCTTTCTTTTTACTTATCTAATATACCACCAAAAACTTGGAGTGATTTAATATGATTTCAAAATGTGTGTAGGGGAATTTTCTAAAGAATACTGTTATGATTATCTCACCTTGGGAAAAGAAGAAGTGGGAAATATGAAACTGTTGAAAACGTTTGAAAGTTGAATGTTCTGTATTTAGAAAAGGAAGTAGATAAGGTATTTTTTGATTTAATATTTCTATCTTTGACTTGGCCAAATATGATAAAGCAATCAAACCCGTAAGAAGTAGTGCTCTGCTTCCTACCCAAAGTATCTGTAATGCTGGACATTTTCAACAAACTTCCTCCTTTTCTTTCATTTATTTCAAGTGACTCCCATAATATTGTTTGGTTTGTTTTTGTTTTTTAAGATAGGGTTTTGCTCTGTCACCCAGGCTGGAGTGTAGTGGCGCAGTCTCAGCTCACTGCAACCTCTGCCTCTCAGGCTCTAGAAATTCCCATGCCTCAGCCTCCTGAGTAGTTGGGATTATAGCCGTGCACCACCATTACTGGCGACTCTTTTGCATTTTCAGTAGAGAAGGGAGTTTCCACCATGTTAGCCAGGTTGGGCTTGTACTCCTGGCCTCAAGCTGATCCACCCACCTTGGCCTCCCAAAATGCTGGGATTACAGGCATGATCCACCATGCCCAACCCTTACAATATTGTTATTCAAATTTCTTCTTTTCACCTTCACAGCTCTTAACTTTTTACCTTTTTATATTTTTATCTCTTCCTAATAATTTTTGGAATATTCTCATCTGATTATCCTGCTCAGTATTTTGTTCTTTGAGTTGATAATATTATTCAACTATTAAACATATCCATTGAGAAATTTACCTCCATAGTAATATCATTCCTATCCAGTATTTCCAACTGGTACTTCTTAGAAGCTTCCTGTTTCATGTTTGCTACTTATTCCCTTATCTCTGAGGATATTTTCTGTTTTGATTTTAAATGCTTTGTCCACCAGGTCCACTCATTCCAATTACTTCGAGAATGAATTACCTTTTTCTTACTTTTTCTTCCAGTGCTTGTGGGTTCATAATGTGAGTTTGTAAGATTATATGATTATGGTAAAATCAGCTATCTTAAAAAAAATCAGCTATCTTGGTAAATAACGGTTACCTAGAGAGGGCAATGAAAGGCTAGGTTCTGGCTTGTACTAGTCTAGGCAGGAGAAAGCTATATGACAGTATTCTGGGCGCGACTACTTGTGTGCCCACCACCCATGAGATCCCGCCTATGAGGTAACCACCCGGTACTACTACAGCAGGCATCATTCCTTTCCAGAGAGTAATCACAAACATCTTGTCCAGCCCTGGAGGAGGATGGGGAAGGAGGTTGGAGGCAATGTTCAAGGGTGTGCTGCAGTCCAC